>NC_141136.1:141667295-141967295 GCF_053477565.2 Lygodium microphyllum
GCACGATATACAACCGGCTAACACTTGCACAACTTGGAAGTTGGCATCTTTCGATCCTTCTTGAGTCTCCTTCTCTCCTACACAATATGTGTAGGGATCTCCTCTTGGAGCTTGATTTCAGCAAAACTTCCGCAGCACTTGATTTCAGCAGAGCTTCCGCAGCACTTGATTTCAGCAGGGCTTCTGCAGTACTTGCACCTTCTCTTCTCCTCTTGGATACATGCAAAGTGATGCTCCCTTCACCTCTCCCTTACACCCAAGGAGAGCCTCCTCTTTTGTATGCTTTCAAGAGCTTCTCTTCTTGGAGAGAGAGTCGAATTGATCTTCATGCAAGATATGGTTGTTCCACTCTGCAGCACTAATTTCAAGATATCTCTTTGTGCGTTGTCTGGATGAAAAAACGTCCAACAGGAAAGTTGTAGATCTCGTTGTTTCTGATAACCCATACAGCCCATTTTTAGAGATCGTTTTTCTTATGTTGCGAAATATTTTAAAAATGGATTTTCCAGAAAACAACTTTTTAAACTGTACTCTTAACTTGTGGTCCATGCAACCACCTTGAGTCATAGATAAGGAGAGTTAATTAGATTGCCTTGTGCCTCAACCTTAAGATTGAACTCCACACAAAAGCTTGTGTCATTTTAGACCTTAAAAAGAGAAAATCACTTCTCTCCTCACTTCCAGAGGACATGTCTCTCATCTTTCTTAGTGAGAGAATTTCCTCTCTCGTCTTTCTTAATGAAAGAAAATACCTTAAACCTTGACTTGTAGAGGAGAAGATGACCCCAAATGATTGAAATGCTCATTACACACAAGTAAACATTCCGAGGCGTCCCTGGATACACACATAAATACATATACACAATGCTAATGCATTTTGTCTTCTTAGAACTCAATCCATCTTCATTTATGTGTAACTCCTTGGTTCTTGTGTACACTCTTACACTTGGCAGACACTTCTTTCCCCCTTCATAACTTGTATTGCTTATACCAGATATCCCCGTCATAGTGCTCTGATCACCCCATTAAGTGATACACTAGGAATATTGGTCTCTAAATGGTCTCATGGCCATGCTAGATCATCATCAACATTTAAAGAAAAGTGAGTCATTAATTTATTGACATAAATTTATTAAATAGAGAATGCATAATAAGCAATAAATTTAGTGACAGTTTCACTGCGCTTATCAATAGATTATATATGTGTGGCGGCCTAAAAAGTCATGCCTCTTTGTTGTTTTTGGTTGCTAAGTTTTTTATAATGTATCATATATTGTGGATTAATATATGGTTATTTATATTGCAGAGTCTATTCGACAGTCCATTGCATCATGACAAGCTCTCGGACGGTGAGGAGTTATAGCAGTCGCTTGGATTCATGGAGCATACATCCTTTCCTTTTTTGGCCCAATTGTCCATGCATGCTCTTTCTATGTAGCTTTCCTTAGATATATTTCTTATTTTTTATATGGACTCACATTTTTTATATTTATGAATAATGTTTTTTTGGACTCTCCTCCCTATCATTCCATGTAGTTTTATGAGATATCATCATCAATATTGTACTTATTTGAATATTGAATCAATGACTCTTTCTTCCCAACTTCTCACAATATATGTGTTTCAATGACAATTTTGTACTCAATTTATATATGCTTTATAGAATATTGTTCATCACCATGGGGCTAGAAGGGTAGTAGAAAAGCATGCCTTGTCACCTAAGAAAGTGGCTCTAGGATGCCAAGTTTGCGAGCATTTTTTTCCAAAAAAAAAGGTCTCTTAGTCACCTAACGAGTGCCGTGTGAAATTTCGTCACATTCTGATACAGTTTAGTATTTTAAAAATTATCCCACACCAAAATTATGGATGGAGTGATAATTGAGAAATCAACATTGCGACTACTGGCCCATAGAAACTTCGCACCACATAGACTATACAGAGACATCAGGAGTAAAGTCTACAACAAGAAATGAAAATTTTTTGCATGTTTTTCCTATCGAAATTGATAGTGCTAATAAAAACTGTAAGTAAGAATTGAAAATATAGCAAAGATGCACAGTCAAAGTTGAGAGCAAAGGACAAGAGAAAATTTAATTCATATTTTAAGGGCACATACAATAGTTTTGCATTGGGACATAGTCGTATGTCCAATGCACAAGATAACACTATGCCAAAAAAGATAACATTACAAACTATGTTCATTCCATTGGAACGAATGCATCCTTCACTGCTTGAAGATTTCTTACAAGTTGGAAGTCCTTGGGAGTTACAGTGATGCGCTTCGCGTGTATTGCACAACGCTAACCATCAGTCAATCGAGTCAACTAAAAAGGCCTCTGTAGCACACTATAAAGCATGAAGACATTCTTTTGTGAAGTGATCAGGTCTATCCTGACCTTGTGCCAAAAACCACCTCCCTCTTTCTGTGTAATAAAGGTCTTGCACAATCTTGCAAACAAGTCTCGAGAAGCTCACCTTCAGAATGATGAGATCAAAAGAGTATTGATACCTCCTAATTTCTCTCAAGGCCATTGTACCTGGCTTCCACTTGCATTTCCTGTGGGGATGTTGAGGAGGACCCTTGTGAGGGACGCTTGAGGAGGTGGGCTAGGCTGAGAAGGGAGTGCATATGAGCTAGTAAATGCTCCAAGGGGCTGAACACGATATGTGGCTCTAAGAGAAAGCTTATTTGCAACTACCTTAGACCTAACCATATTTCCTGCAAAAGAGATGTGAGAACTCAATGAATAAGATAGAAAGTGAAACCCTCTTTTATATAACCCTAAACTTTAAGAATCATTCACATAAATGCACATCCTCTCTTTCTCTCTTAAACTATGAATTGGATTCACACTGAACACATTGTTCATCTTACTATCTTATCTCTCTTTGAACCCATTTGTTGCCTTGTTTCTAGCCACTTGGCATGGTTTTCTTTGGCATTGAGGCTTCATAATGTACTCTTTTAGTGACACGACGTGATTCCATCATGTCAGATTCATTAGCACTTTTATTTGCTCTCTTTTGTGAGAGTTTAGCTTCATCCATTACTATAATTCTATACCACCAAGATAGCGATTGGATCATTGGATTGCTACCATTCACCCCTCCACCATGATCAGTTTTTCTTTGGTATATGCACCACGTGCTATCCAATGCGAATTTTCCATCCCTTGGTGTGGACCAAATTTTGATGCTTCCCTTTTATGCAAACTATGGCCCATGGGCCTCAAGGATATGCTACAAAGACACATATCACACATGAATAAAACTATGATCAACATTTTATACAATTCATACAATTTTAAAATATTAACTTAGTACGCACCATGTAATGTGTGATAGAGCTTTTGCCCTATGCTTCCACCATGTTTTTCTAGAAGCTATGCACAACATTGATGAATTCTTGCTTATCTTCATTGTTAAACACCATCTTGCGAAGTAAGGGAGCCAATTTGTTAAGACTTATTCAAACCTTAGCTTTGGCCAACCTTGTTTGTCCTCCATTACTTCAATCAGGAACTGCAAAATGTAACTTTTTCCACCCATCGCAGTCCTATAGCCTACAAACCATGACATTCCCTTCCTCATTGATGGGTGCTAAGAGAAACTTCCTAGCCTTTGCTCCTCCAAAGAAAGGATTTTTTGGCAAGTTACTAGATTTTCCTAATCTCTTCTCATCTCTTTCAATTGTCACTTGATGTTTGTGTAGCCTAGTTTCCGATAGCACTCGCTCCACATTCTTACACATTACAATGGATTCTCTTTCTGGTTGTATCCTATAAGAAAAGAAAATGTATTCATATACAAGTTTATCCATGATTCTGACAAAAGCATGCAATGAACAAATGTGAATACGATCCAATGGAATATCAAAGATGGGCTTCCAAGTGGGATCTTCTCTATTGTGTGTCGGTGCAGCACTTGTCACCCTTTGCCAGTTCTTCTTTCCATCCTTTCCTTACACACTCTCTATCAAGCAATATAGGTATGGATTCTTTGTATTTTCACCATTGGAGATTCCACACATGCATTTTAAAGTTTTCAAGTCTCCTGCAAGATGCCATTCAACCAAGTATTGACCATACCCTTCAACCGAGAGCATGTCACCATGTTCCTGATGATCGATGATGCTTGGAATGCTTGTGTGCATAAAGAATAGCTGCAGCACCTCAAATGTTTCCTTAGCAACTTCAAATGCAACGAGCCACCAGACATGGCACTCGGATTGAACACTAAAGTTTCTTGGGTTGTTATTGTCGAATTGTAAAGCTCTATTCATCATAATTACACTAACTCATTCAAGCTTTACTCCTTTGACAACCTCAATTTCATCTAATTTTATAACAAACTACAATTTACCATTACATTCCTCAACATACATATTGTATTACATTACCATTGCCAACTGCACCTTGTACAAATCTAAATAGTAATTATTGAGTTCGGTGAACTTCACCTCATATGCATTTTTGGTCCCAACCTTTAGTGTTTCCATGCATTGAACATGCATGGGATCTCCTATCAGATCCAAAACCTTTGTATTCAGTTGTTGTCGGGCCTCTATTAACTTTGAAGGTTGAGGAAGAGGCACAATTCTATTTCTCTTTAGTACATGACCAAACCCAACCTTCACACCTCTGAATATCTTTAAGTCGTGGTAATACCGGCCTTGTCACAAATAGATTGTGCATCCATAGCTGAGAACTCATTTGACACATCTTTTAATGTGCACTCAATCACCTTTTCCTTCACAGCCTTAAACTTAGGATTGCTCAAAGTGTTTTCCAATGTACTTGCCTTTAGCAATCTACTAATACACGATCCAACCTCACCCTCACATATGTTCTCTTTCTGAGCTACCTTACATGCTTTGATACGTCGCTTCCACTAGTTGCTATTCGCAATTAACTCATTGATTGGCTTCTTCTTTCATTTGTGCTCCTGTGTTAGCTTGTTGTTGATCTTTCTCAAGTCGTCCAATTGTGCCATTGCCTCCTCATATGAGATACCAATGTCATGGATAGTGTCCTACATTGAAATAATTTGATTGTTTTGTTGAATTATAGTGTCATTCAGCTATACTGCTTGTCCTATGAGTTATTGTATATGAAGTTGATGTGCAGTGATCACATCATGGCAAATTTTTATGGTTTCTTGGCAAGTTGTAAATACTTTGAATTCCTGATCATTGAGCCGCCTAATTAATCTAGCAACCCATTTTCACCCTTGCAGTACACATACTTCATCAAATTTGTGATTCATGAGAAAGTTGGAGGTCTATTGTTTAAGGGATCAATTGGGTAGATCCCCATCAACCCACAAATCCACATGTTTCAATCCCATTTTCATGTAACTCTGCAAACCTAAGGGTTGACACTAGTACGCTGGGTTCTTTTGAATAATGGGGTCTATTCAATCTCTGCCTCATTATGCAACTCCTTCTTTTATGTATTCATTTTACTATTAATAGAAATGGGGAGCCTACTTGGTTGTCACATGGGGTAGAGTGAAGATACATAAAGAGGCACACAAAGGTGCCAAGGGAAAGGAGGGTGTAAGTAATTCACTCTGTTAATGAAGGCTGCATAAACACAGAGAAGAGGTCACAATAGAGCCATGAGAGAGTATAGATATGGGAAAAATAACTCAAAGGGTAGGGATATCCAAGACTTTTCGTGTTTTAGACATTTCTATTTTACCTCCAAAAACATTTCCAAAAAACACAAAATTTGACCAATTGGTTTGTTTTTTACCAAAAACTAGAATATAAAAAATCTCCAAAATATCTTAAAAGAAACTTCCAAAATTTCATTTTCCTTGTTCTTGATTAAAAAATCAATTACCTTGTATCTACTAATCATTTTGCATTGAAAACGAAGTACTACACTTCGTAACTAACTCATTTTTTAATATAAAATTTGGTTGAAAAAGACTTCTTGAATGAGGAGAGAGAATGAATCTGAGTATATCTTTGTAGATAATATAAGAAAAGCAAAACGAGATTGCAAAATTGGAGAGAGAAGAGGATTATTTTACTATTATTCTCTCCTCATTTCCTTATTTTAAGAAGGAGAGAGGGGGGGGGGCTAAAAGGCCCATTTGTGAGTTTATTTATTTTTGAATGTGTAGCTATTAATATCGCAAATAACTCTACATGTATCATTATTTGCATCATTAAATGCATCCAAAAACATCCCCATGTGCATCACTATGTGCAAATAGCAACACATATAGAGACAAAAATAGCAACAAATTTGTAGAGACATATATACAGATAGTTTTAGTGACGATAGAGGTAAAATTTTTAATGAGTATTTTGTCACTTTAGACATCGGTATATGGCCTATATCTTATAGTAACCATAGGTCTTGCAAAAATTGTTAAATTCATTGGAGGTAAATTTCTACTCCATGATCTAACCTCAATGCCTTGATCCTAAACTCATGTTTATTCTCTATTATTTCCTTGTATTATTGGGGGTTAGAGAATGTTCAATTTAGGGTTGCAAGGATGCACCAAACATAAATTGGAGAAGAAGAAACTTGAAAGCTTACAATGTAAAGTGTATTGATTCGGTTAAATAGAGAATATTTACAAGACCAAGTATATTTTAGAGTGATTACACACACGCACACACACACATAGAGACACATATAAGGCAAGTGATAAAAGCCTCCGAGGGGTACTCAGAAATATGTAAGCATATTGTAAATACCACTTTTATACATTTTTCTCACATGGTCACCTCATGTCAATGGATTCCAAAGACATGAAACTCCACTACATCACACCTCTTGAGAGAGAGAGAGAGAGAGAGAGAGAGAGAGAGAGAGAGAGAGAGAGAGAGAGAGAGAGAGAGAGAGAGAGAGAGAGAGAGAGAGAGAGAGCTATCGTCACGTGCTACTATTAGGCAATACGAGGCTTTAAAAAAGAGCCGGCATTATGAAAAACACAAGCCCAGCTTGAGAAAGTCTCATTTGGAGGAGACCGATGAATGTAAAAAGTAATGAATCATGCTTAAAATAGTAAAAGTATTCATTAATAAGGATGAGGGCATGGGAAGGGAATTAAAGTGTGAAATATTTGGTTAATTTCTACAATATCCTATAGTGGTAGAGTTATGAGATCATTTGTCTAGAGAGGAGCAAGAAAAGCAAACAATACTAGTGACCAATATGTACAATACATTGTCCACTCTGAAGCAACTAACAAACAAGGAAGAGTTGTTCCTAAAGAATAGTGCATTGGCCATGCTAGTGAACTCAATTGAAGCAAAGCCCATTCATAAGGTGGTGATGGTCCTACAAGTTTCTAAGAGATCCTTATATTGGGCAAGGTCCTATGTTCAAGTCAATAAAGGTGATAGAAATGTCTTATTCTCATTGATAAGATGTTGAAAGAAACTATGGAGCAATACAATAGTTGAAGAGGTTAAGCAAATAGTCATACGTTTTGGGAGGTAGGGTTGCATGTTTCTCATAGTAAGAAGGATATATGAAGAAAAAAGATTAGAAATGAAAACTCATCTTGGACATTCAGTCCTTGTACTTGATGAATCTCAAGTGTATGAACTACACTCAATTCTTCTAGCTTCAAAGAATGCTAATTATTGATTAGCATATAGGTTTGAAATAAGAAGCATATAGCTGATTCTTGACTAGTATACAAGTGTTATCTAGCTAGCATACAGGTTTATCTATTGATATTAGTGTTGACTAGTATATATATGAGTTTACTAGCATATAGATGATTGCTAAGTAGCATGTATTTTCATGTTAGCTATCATATAGATTTCTCCATAAATGCATAAGTGAGATTCTTAATTAGCATTTAGATTAGGTTTGACTAGCATACATGTTAGTGTTAAGAAGCATACAAGTGTTAAAGTAGCATACACATGATTTTGGTGACTAGTAACATGCATACCATTGATTATGGTGATTGCTAATTAGCATACAGATAATTATGGTCACTACTAGCTAGCATATAGGACGGAACTAGTTTGTTAGTTAGCAGTCCTATGGGCCAGTTAGCAATCATAACTACTCTACTAGTTAACAATCCTATATGCTAGTTAGTAATCATCATAATCAATTTATGAACATTACTAGTCACCACAATCATCTTATGCTAATTAGCATACATTCATATAAGTGTTGACTAGTATATATGTGTTTGCTAACATACATTCATATAAGTGTTGACTAGTATATATGTGTTTGCTAGCATATTGTCTACTAGTTAACAATCTTGTGCACAAGTTAGCAGTTGCCACAATCTTTTGTGTACTATTTAGTAGTCACCATAACCAATTGTATGCTAGTTATTAGTCATCAAAATCATTTGTATGCTAGTTAAAATGCATTCATACAAGTGTTCGCCAGCATACAAGTGTATGCTAGTATAGTGTTTGATAGTTAACAAACATTTGCAAGTTAGTAGTTGCCAAAGTCTATATTGTATGCTAGCTAGAAATAACTACAATATTCTATTTGCTAGTTAGCATGCATTCATATAAATGTTGGCTAGCATACATGTGATGGCTAGCACAATGTATGCTAGTTAACAATCATGTGCTATTTAGCAATCAACATAGTTTCTTATATACTAGCATTGGTCTTAATTGGCTAGTAGTAGTATGACTATTAGGTAGCATGCATGTATGACTTGTAGGTTTCATGTACCATGGATCCTACCTTGCAAAAATCACCACACTAATTTGGTGTTTCAATGGTAGATTTGAATTGTTTCATAGATTCAAAGTACTCCATCCAGAATGAAAATTCAATTGTGTTCTTTTGAGTCACTAAAGCCTTTCTTTGTTCATCGAGTGAAGAGGATAAATGTACATACTGCTATTTATGAATATTATGTTCAAATGGATTTCTTAAAGAATGCACTCAATCACATGTGCTCTCAAAGATTTGGTCTCCATGTATCTAGATATCCATGCAATTGTGAGGTACGTGGGGAAGATGGTGTCCATAGAACATGCTCATCTCAAAGGCATACCTTTGATGATGTTATGCAATTGTGGGAGTCACTAGTTTGTTCAAAGATAGAAGGCAAGTCTTTTCATGATAGAAAGTGCTTAATGGGAGAATGCAAAAAGTATGATGTGAAGACATTGACATGTTGTCCTTTTGAGAAAAGAGAGGGACGCCCTTCTATTACTTGAAAATAATTGCACATGTGGAGATCATAGATAAACATGGAAAACAAAGAAAGTGGAAAGATTCTTTAAATAAAGAGATGTAGAGCTATGAGTTCCTTGCCTTGCTAAAGTCAAAGCTCAAGTCCTGCTCAAGTCCTTCATTACTCACAATTATGTTGCTCAATGGAAATCCCGGAAATTTAAAGAATGTATTAAAAGTTTTCCAAATAATATTGTTGGATCTATGGTAGATCTTATTGAAAACTATACTTTTAGAGAGTAAAATAAGATCCAATTTGTGCATTGTCATTCAACCCAAAATACCATATTCCTGCACATAACTTACACAAATAAGGTCAATGAACTCATCAAAACTATCCACTTCTTCATTTCTAATGATACAGTTCATGACACATTGTTCATGCAACATCATTTTATACTACACTTCAAGTGGTTGTAGGAGCAATGATAAACAATAAATAAGAACTAGGTGTGGTTTGGTGGAGTTACTTTGTAGTTTAAGGTTTCTAGGCCATTTTATTTTCTTGCAAGGTATGCAAGGTTAACATGTATTCAAATGAGTCATTTCTTCTTAGCTTCATGGCATGACAAGGAGGAACATGGTGGAGCAAGATGTTGTGATCAAATGAATGTTGGCACATGAACAATTGAAGCTAGATGGTGCAATATTAAAGTATGCTATTAATATAGTTGCATTTTGTAGGGCCAACCTATTAGAGAGTCCCAAAGCTTACTATCCTTCAAAGTAGAGAAAATATTCACATGTTTTTGGGGAGATCTTGCTAGGAGATATAAATAGAGAGGTGAAATGGAACTGTGAAAGAGTCCCTAACACACACTCTTTGCATGCTGTTCATTCTTGTAACCCCCAGGATTCTACTAGAATTACCATTATATAGTTGGCTTGCTTTTGGGATGTATGCATTCATGGCCATTGTAATAGATGTGTCAACAAAGCACATGTTCCATGTGGAGAATACCATGTCTTTTTGCCCTTAGATGATTGTGAATCCCTTTGTAATGAGGAAGATCCATATTATGCAGTGTCATACAAGGGATATTATGATGTGTTGAGCAATAAATTAGAAATTGGTGACACATCTGTAATACAAACAGATGTTGTAACCAACATAGATGAATTTGATTTTTACCTCATTTAATGTATTGCAAAGAAGGAACAAACTAGATGTGAGTACATGGATGAATGGAAGAACAATATTTCTAAAGGAACATATGTTAGAAAGAGTTTGTATTACAAGCAAGTAGACATATATTCCTTTAAAACCATAACAAACATACCCTGGTCCACATATTATTGCATCTTGTATGATGTATCAAGGCACCCATGGAACATATCCAAAAAAAGAGAAATTTATATTGTATCACTTTAGAAACCTACGAGTCAATCTACAATAGCATGCCTTCAACCTTTTGAATGAAACTTTCTTGGTTGTGGTCCTTATTATCGTTGATATGAATATGGAACTTAGACAGATGACTGAATTCAACAACTACTTTGGAATATATGAGTGAATTTAGGATAGTTTATACTATAGTCTTAGAGTGGGCTTAATTGATGCTTAGCATATCCACATTTCTATTATAATTTCCCCATGATCATTACACCTCTAGATTCGTGGTAGTAAATAGCCCCATATGACAATTAGTAGTCACCTAATTGCTATTTGGTAGTCATTCTACTCAATAGTATGCTTACTAGCATTTATTGTGTATTACTGCATGTTAGATAAGAGTTTCTAGAATTCTATTTAAGGGGGGTCACCATCATGTAGATGCCAGTATGCTAATTGGAATTTGTATTATAGTTGCGTACATGGTTGTTAATAGCTTTCTATGGGTTGTATGCTAGTTAGCATGTCTATGGGTTGCACAATCATTGACAACTATAATTTGAATCTATTGTTTGCTTGCTAGTTGGACTACATGATTGTTAGTAGTTTTGTATGGGTTGTATACTAGGTAGTTAGTTTGTGGGTTGTATGGTAGTTAGTATCTATATGTTAATTAGCAACTCTATTTGCTACTTAGCATCTACCTATTTGTATGCTAATTAGCCATTAGACTATAGTTGCCTACATGATTGTTAGTATCTTTCTATGTTTTGTGTGCTAATTAGCAAGTTTGTGGGTTATATGGTAGTTAATAGTTGTCTCTTTAATTGTTTTTCTACCTACTAGTTAGCATCTATTGATTACACGGTTGTTAGTAGCTATCTATGGGTTATATACTAGATAGAAAGTCTGTGGGCTATATGGTAGTCAATAGCTATATGCTCATTAGCAACTCTGTCTACTACTTAGTATATGCCTCTTTGTATGCTAATTAGTAGTTGGATTGCACTTGCTTACATGATTTTTAGTAGCTTTCTATGTGATGTATGCTAGTCAGCAGGCCTATGGATTGTATAGCAATCAATAGCTATGTCTTTAATCAGTTGTCTACCCAATAGTTAGCATGTCCAAAGTATATGATTGTTAGTAGTTGTTTATGGACTATATGTTTGGTAGCAAGTCTATGGTTTGCATGGTAGTTAATAATTGTATGTTAATATGTACCTTTATCTGATACTTAGAATCTCCCTGTTTGTATGCTAATTAACCATTTGATTTCAATTTCCTATATGATTGTTGGTAGCTGTGAGGTGTCTACTAGTCTCAATCCATGACACACCTTTTAGTAGTCCATAAATAGGTTTTCCGAAAATGATGACGCCCGATGCTCCCTTGGAACATCACGGGGTTTGTCACTTAGGCCCTACCGAGTCTACTTCGCAATGGGAGATTTGCATATGAACCCACTAGGATCGACTTGAAGTTTTGGGTTCCTAAAATCGAATGGGTCTCCTAACAGCTAGCTAGCGTCAGTAATTTCGAGTCCCACTTTTAGAGGATTACTCAATCTGAAGCGGACTTGCCATTGCACTTGGTTCAAAGAGAATGGGAAACAGAGGGGAGTGTGGTACGTCACCCTCATGCCCATAAGGCAAAATCCCATTCCGGCCCCCTAAAACAATGCAAGTCGGTTCTACCTAACGACAAGTTGGTCAATTTACCATCTTTCTATTTCTATTGCCGATTTAGAAAAGCTCCCTTCTGCCACAAAGTGAATGAGGTAAGGGCACCATGTAGTCATGGAAGAGCGGACTAGGATGCTATGTAAGAGGGAGAGGAGCTTGTGAGGGAGAAGAGAGGAAAACTGAGAGAGAGAGAGAGAGAGAGAGAGAGAGAGAGAGAGAACCACAAAAAATAGATGAGTCAATAAAACTTAAGAGGGCACAAGAGATGGAGAACCCTCAAGACATAAACAATATACACAATATGGACGCCAATAGCATGGGATTATTACACTGTAGAGCATGCATAAGCTATAGTAAGGGAATGAACTGCATAAGCTCATGAGAGAGAATGGGGAAGGCTCAATAGGACTCAAGAAGGCCTCTTGGCTATCTCTTACAAATTACAAAGGAGAAGGCCTCTTTTGTTGAGAATCAGCAATCACACTCAAACAGCCTCTTTGTATGGAGTCTCAGGGTCAAGGACATGCAGGCTAACTTACCCCATATGCACAATGGTGCCTACTGAAGTTTCCTACTTTCCTATAAAGCATTGTACTTGCTTCCTTTCTTAATGCAATGATAGTACTCTTTTCATTTCAGTAAAGTGTCAATGTCATTGTCCACATACACAAGATTGTGTTTATGAGTCCAAGTCTCAATCTTGGAACCTAATTCACTTGTGTAACAAACAGTGTCCATTCCATCATGAGTCTACACTTCTCCTTCCATCCTCCATAGCTTCCGGTTATGTCATGCTCTAGATCCCGCATTTCTAACATGGTATCAGAGCCCAGTTGGGCATGGCATTGCTTCTCCAGCCTCTCTTGATTCTTCTGAACCTCCATCCAGCTCAGTGTCAGTGTATGACTTCTTTTCTCAACTCTACTCTCACTGAAGCTTCCATGGCAGCCATAGCCAACAGCACCCTGTCAGATTGAACTGCTTATATCTCACTCCACAGGTCAAATCTCTTGGAGCTTCCTTCTGGAAAAGTATTCCCCAACTCATAAAGCTTCCCTGTATCACATCAATCTAGGACATTGGACCATCTGGAGCTCAGCATTGTGAAAATCCCCAATCTCTGTTCTGTGTCTGCCATAGCCAGACAGGACCTACCTTGCTTGGAGCTTCCATAACTCTTCAATCACGCAGAATTTCAACACGATTTCTTCTGGAGAAATGTTCCTTGGCTCAGGGCGCAGCTTCCTGTCACTTTAAACACCAACATTGATGATCTACAGCTCCAGCATTGCTCAAATTCAACCTCGCTGTCCAGATCTGCGCCGATTCTGTTCGCGGCACCTGCGCGTTGCATACTGACCACGATGTTGATGATCATGATGGGGCTTTGGTAGCCCATGACATAAGCTTCCTAGATATGTAAAAATTTTTGAAAATGATCCACTGTAGCTCCTACAATCAGCAAAAAACCAGGCCCCTGTCTCAGAAACCCTAATTCCACCATAGCCAAAAGCTTCAAAATCTTGACATTTTTCACTGTTTCTCTCACTGAAGTTATTAACAGTGATTTTAATCACTGAGCAATACTCTCTAAAGTTCGTTAAAGTACTGTCACTCAGATCTGAAGGCATCAGCATCAAATCAAGAAGGGGAAGATCACTTGGAGTAAAAGACTTTTGCAGATTTGGTATTCATTAACACTAAGTTAGTGCTTTTTAGCACTTGTGTCTCTCAATCAATTATTCTATTGCTCAAATCTAATAAAGTCTGAAGTTGATTTGCTACTGTTCCCGTAAATCTAACATGGGCAAAGACTCGCCAAATGCTCGATTCAAAGGAGTCGGATTCCACACTTGGCAAACCCGCATCAAGCTCATCCTGATGAAGAAGGGTCTCTGGGCCATCACAAATGGCAAAGAGAAGAAACCGCGGGACGTGGACCTTGCAACTACTTGGCAAAAGAATGATGACAGAGCCCAGGCCATTATCAAATTGGAGCTAGACGACAGTTATATCCATCATGTGGATAACTGTGAGACCTCATAGGATACATGGAAAAGACTTGACATCCTGTTCGGTGCACAATCTAAATCATCAAAGTATGGTCTCCTGATTGAATTCTTCAGGCTTGAAATGAAGTCCAGCACATCACTCGCCACACATCTCAATTACATGGAAGGACTCCTAACCCAACTTGCAGGAATAAACATTAAAATGGATGAAGATGTTTGCATCGGTGTTCTACTTAAGAGCTTGCCTCCTGAATATAATAACGTATCAACAACTTTAATCAACATGCCAAATCCTGAACTTGTTGATATCCAGGCATCACTGTTAGAAGAAGAAAAGAAGCTAAAAACTAAAGAAGAACCAAGTACCTCTAGAGATGAGCATGCATTATATGTTGGCAACAGGTACAAAGGCAAGAAAGATCAGCTCTTTTGTGACTTCTGCAAAAGGACCGGACACACCGAGAAGTTCTGCCACGCAAGAAAGAGATCCCAAAAGGCCTATCTAGTCGCAGTCAAAGAAGAAGAAGAAAATGAAGCAAAGGAAGAAGAAGATGAATATCACCAGGATCGGAAGGACAAGACTCATCAGTCCTTGTACTCTCATAATTCTGATAGACTGTTTTAATAGCCTTGTATTTTTCCTTGCCCTAATGCTTCCTGCCATAAGCTATGTAAACTCCTTATGTAACTTGGCATTACAGTCCCTGTACACTTTGTGAGGCCCCTGTTACAGCCTCTGGATGTCCACCATGTTTATGGTACCCACACTTAGCTTTTTCTGCGACAGCCTCTAGTGTTTTGCCATGTCTGTGGTATGCCCACACTTTGCAGGTGGTTCTCATTACAGCCTCTACACACTTTGTGCCTTTCCTAGTTGTGATTGAGGAGGGGTGTTGAGAATCAGCAATCACACTCAAACAGCCTCTTTGTATGGAGTCTCAGGGTCAAGGACATGCAGGCTAACTTATCCCATATGCACAATGGTGCCTACTGCAGTTTCCTACTTTCCTATAAAGCATTGTACTTGCTTCCTTTCTTAATGCAATGATAGTAATCTTTTCATTTCAGTAAAGTGTCAATGTCATTGTCCACATACACAAGATTGTGTTTATGAGTCCAAGTCTCAATCTTGGAACCTAATTCACTTGTGTAACAAATAGTGTCCATTCCATCATGAGTCTACACTTCTCCTTCCATCCTCCATAGCTTCCGGTTATGTCATGCTCTAGATCCCGCATTTCTAACATCTTTATATAGTCCTTGAGGGTGTTTAGGGAGGAGGTTAAGATAGAATAGGAATCAACACCACCAAAGCTACATTAAGGCGGTTCCACCAATGTGGAAGCTCCATCTAGATGTTTTGTTGACCAATCGTGTACTTAATCAAGTTCCATCATAGGTGAGTTGTCTCCATTCTCCCCCCCATAGCTTGAGTCCAAGAGATCTCCTATAAAAAAATATAGAGAATCTTCATAAAATAAGATCATATCTAGCAATAATGGAGAGAGATTGGTGAGAATTCATACATTACTACTACAACTAAGGATGATTTGATGGTGATTTAGGAGGGGAATTCTAATGGTTTATTAGCTTGAGAGAGAGGAGAAGAGATTGAAAAGGGTTGTGAGTCTAATCAATGATGTTTTATGGAAGTGTTAAGTGTGGGGAAGAAAGTGTGGGTGTGTATAAAATTGGGAGGTGGTCTCCACCGCAGTTGGAAAAAGTTGGCATCCACCATTTTGGCCATATCTCCTAACTCTCAGCTCCAAAAAATTATAAAAAAATACCATCCAAAACTTCAACTCACGCGCTACAACTTTCATGTTGAATTTTTTTTTGAATCAAAGTGGAAGTATTTTTAAAAAATCTTATAAAATCATGTACCTGATTTTTCTTCCACTAATGCTTCCAAGAAGGGTCCCATTTGTTTGAATTATCATAAGGCTCCAAAGCCATGACATTATGAGCCTCACATACCCTTTGGATGGCTTCAAATCCATTTGATGTCTTTTCTTTTCACATTACACATTTTCCATTCACCTTCCTCCATTGATCTTTACTCTTCACCCCCCCTTGGTAAACCGGTTCATGAAATATTTCCATCCAGTGATTTCTTGGATTTTCCAAGTTTATTCCCACTATCTTCTTTATTTCAAACCTCCAAATGTAAAAAAAATAAACAAATTGTTAGATAAATATTTTTTTGTGATTTTCTCGGATCACTAGCTAACAAGGACCACCCTACCATTGGACGGACCCGTTGAGGATTATGCCCACCCACTTTTCTCTGATGATGGGTCATCTTTAGTTTTTTAATTACCTGCAACACATTTATTGGAACATACACAACCAGCTTCCTTAAATTTTCCATTAAGTCATAGGTTCCTTCACATAATTTATCTCACCAACACGCATACAATTCAAATAGTAAAGCAAACTTCTTTATTATATTGGAAGTTTATTATAATTTCCATCTTTCCATCCCAATGGAAGATACATAGAATTCCATAAGGATATTCTGTCCACCAAGTTTCCACCCTCATAACTAGTATTTAGGATTCCAGGATTCCATCCTGGGTCACAAAGGGGCTCGTCAGATTCTTGGAACAATGTAGGATTTACAACCAAATCCCCCTCTGGCACCTAGAATTCCTATTTTCTGAGACTATCCCTACTAACAGACCTTTCGCCTATAGAGCCGGTCCAAGCCTTTCGTAGCGATAATCATGATCCCCTTGGAGTAGGGTCTCGCCGCTAGCTTGGGGGTAGCCTAGCGCGATCCTTTCTTTTATTTTATTTGACAATAATTTCAATCAGAGATCTAGATTCTAGCAAACACAAACAGTCCTTTCAAATGTGTATCAAATGATGCAATGACAATCACCTCAACATGTAATTCATAGCTTCACATAGTCAAGGTAGACCTTATCCTAAGGTAACCTTACATTCTAATGAGGATTCTCCTCCCCATAAAGAAGTGTTGAGTACATCTCTTATAACATGTTAAGCAAGGCATGAATTTCCCATTTGGGTTCACTTATCCAACATAAGCAAAATTTCTTAAAGAAATATATTGTGTCAATAACTCAACGAGATGACCTATAGGATTCTTAAATAGACAATCAATTTCTATAACCCTCTCTAGTCAACTCTTAACCTTGTTGCATTTGACCATAACTATATCGAATGTGCATAAAGATATATGTACAATAACCCTTGGCAATTAATTCTAACCTGATTCTATGACTTAGAATCTCAATTACTCTAGTTGCAAATCATAGTGATTAATTGCTTATGCTTGTATTAATATGTTTTCTAGATGAGTTATCAATTTGTGTAAGTGAAAAATATGGAAGCTAATATCTTATGTAATTATCGTATATAGCAAAATAATAATCTAGTAATGAATAACCTAGTTTGGCAGTGTGATGACATTAGAAACTTTGTCTTTACTCACGCTTGCATTTACCACACCCAATGTTCTTGGTAGTGGCGAATCCTGCAACCTCGGGCACTCCCGTATCATTGACAATACTCGTTGCTTGACCAGTTGCGTTGGTCCCCATGATTTTTTCACTTCGTCACTTTGGAGCCATCGTCCACGAGTGGTTCAAGAGATAGGGAAGGTGGAATAGATTTGAGATGAGAGAGCGTAAGAGAATATGGCTTAGTTAAAGATTGAGACAAGGGATTTGAGCTAACTCTCTTCCTTTCTCTCTCTCTCTCTCTCTCTCTCTCTCTCTCTCTCTCTCTCTCTCTCTTTAGCTTCTTCTTGCAGCCTCTTGAAGGAGTATCATTCTTCCTCTCTTTCTCTCTCTTGTAGCCTCTCGGGGTCTCCTTATGTCTCCCTAAGTGCCCCTATGCCTCTTATTTATAGTGAATTGGAGAAGAAGGGTTGTGGCTAAGAGGAGGAGCTCTTTGTGGAGGGGGATATTGGAAAGATCAGTGATCTGATGCTCAGATCATAAATCTAATGGTTCCATTGGCTTGGAAAGGGGGGTAAAACCCTAAGACACTTGATTAGAAAGCTCTCACTTCACTCCTTCTTTTCTCTGTTCGAAGTGTTGTCTACTGCCTGTAGACTGCGATCGCGGCGCGTGCAATTTTGCCAGTCACTTTTCTTTATTTTTCTTTTTATAAAATCTTCAAACTAACTAACACATCGCTTGTCTTTTCTTTTAAATGACATTCAATTCTAGAAATCTCCATATCTCTCTTTTTTAGAAAAATTTAAAGGATAATATCTAAAATATTCTAGTCTTGTCCAAAAGTCTAATATTCTTAGACCATCCTTACTACGCACATTAACATTATTGATTAATATAGCTCATATCTCTTGTTCACGTTATAACTTCCATGAAGGGTGGCTACGGTCCTTTTTAATTCATAAGAAATATCGAGTTACGACTCTCGGTTTTATTTATTTATTTATTTTTAATGTTAGTTATTAATGTTATTTAATTTTTTACTTTAGTTAGTAACCTTACTAACTTATTAATTGACTAACTAAATTTTAAACTAACCAACTAACTTTTATTGCCTAGGAATATTATAGTAGCTATCCATGGGCTATATACTAGTTACCAAGTTTGGGGGATGGATGGTAGTCAAGCAATATATGTTAGTTCGTAACTGTCTACTTTCTAGTTAGCATCTCCCTATGTGCTATTCTAAGTTTCATTCTATTCCAAGAAGGAATTTATGTCATAAAAGGGTGGTTTGGTTTTAAGATGGTGAAACATTAATATAAAAGTTTTACATGATATTATTTGTAACAAATATTAGCTTTGCATGTAATAACATCTATCTTAGGTAAAGACAACATATGCTTAAATTGGCTTTTGATAATAGCAAAATTATTAATATAATTTGCTAAAGAATAAGAATCATTAGTAATGCTTACTATTCAAAAATCAATACATAACCAATATGCAAGCTAAAATTTTGATTATGGGCTTATATTAATATGCCTTTTCTGATTTGTGCATATATCTTTTTTATTATGGAATCATTTTAATATTAGCAACACTCACATGGAGAATACATATATGAATAAGTCTAAGTGATGAAAAAGCACTCCTTGTACAGACATTGAAGACCATACAACTTCAAGACCTATACTCAATGTACACACCTTTTGAATAAAGACTATATATTCTATATTTATGACATGGTATACAAGCACTAGCCAAAACATGTATGAGGTTGGCCTACCATACATAAAAATGGATATACAAGCACCAAACTAAATATGTATAAATCCCTCATATATACATATAAATTGGTGCACACACATTAGCTAGAATAGGTATAAAGTCATATTACTATACAAGTATGTATAGGCACCAACTAGAAATTGTACAAAAATATCTTGATGGCAAATATCTTGATTTGAACATTCATTACTATACTACCATTTAAGATATGCTTAGACCATCATCATCTAGCGGTGTTTCCATTTGGTATTGCTAACAATATTCCAAATGATTTTCCCTTCTCTAGCAAATTCATGAGCCATTACAACATATTGTCACAAAGATGCCCTTCTAGAGATAAGCCACTATCAAGCTCTTTACTTCTAGCACAATTAAAAAACAACATAGAGTTTTGAAGCACTTGTATGTAGAATCATTTATGATCACTATGCTTGCATGATTAAGCATAGGAAACTTTGTTCATAAATATGTCAAGAACTCGAAGAAGATGGGCTTATATGTATAGAATTCCCATATTTCTCCAACTATATTTGTTCTCACTAAAGAATTGGCTTAAAAGAATTTCTCTAAATTTTGAGGTTACAAACCATCCAGACTCCCCAGTACTTGAAAGGTAGAACCCAAGTGGAAGCACACAAGCAAAAGCAAGAGCTATAATGGATTGAGTAAGAGAACAAGAGAGAGACAACGTATGTGGGAACTCCAATAGTTACAATGTGTGACCGACCTTCCCATTATTTAATAGTCACTAAAAGAATAAAAAATAAAGTGACTGTGATGGCTATTTGCCACTCCAATGAACATGTATATGGGTATAGTATATAGTTAGTATATGTGGGTGACTAGGCACATGCATCTTTACCCCTAATAACCTCCCACTTACAGGTGAATGTGCTTTAATGAGGAGTAAAAATTAAAATAGAAAAGTATAACATGTACATATGGATGCAACTCCATATGAAGATTGTGAAATTATCTTGGCACCACAACAAAAATGTAGCTACTAATGGAAGTATGTATATGTGCTCCCCAATAGTTTTTTTGACCTCATGTATGTGTCTTACATGCTTTGGAATGGTATTTGTTCTTGTGTAATAACAAACTAGTAGCAAGTTCGAATCTAGGATGAGTGCCCTATAATCCTCCTACTCTAGGGTGTATTGTGTCCTCTCCGCATTCCAATGTGTGACACCTAGCTACATCCCTTTTTCTATCTCCTTGATTGGAAAAACTTTCCTTTTTTTTTTCATTCTACCTTAGGAAAATTTTTTAATCAAAGCTACATCTTCCATCATGATTGGTGTATTAAATTCCAAAGACAATATGGAACAAATTGTTGATGCTAGCCCATAAGCCAAAGAAAGGATTGGGCACATCCACAGAACTTGCATGGAACCCCACAACCAAACTCCACTGCAATATAGAGACCTCGAGGAAACCACTCATCATTTATAATCTAAATGATAATATGTCCAAAAGTTTTTATGATTTAAAAAAGATAAATATTAATAGTAATATAAGGATTATGATTGATTAAGATTTATTTATCTTCAATGAGTTTTCCAAATATGATTATGATTAAAATTTATTTTTAAAAATCCTTAATGGAAATAAGAAAAAACCTTTAAAACGTTCTCAATAGGATTATGATGATTAGGAGGGAAATAAGAACTAGGATTAGGATACTGAGGCCAAGGTTGGGGATGACATATAGGTTGCATGAAGAACACATACACATAGACACACGCACTTATGTACACACACTAAGTGGTAGAATAAGATTACCACTCATGACATGCTATCATCGATTTCACGATGCATGCCAATTAGTAGTTCTCCCCTATCACACACACATAGATAGAGTTACTCAAAAATGACATTTGCTTAGCCCCACATGGCTTTTATATATGCTTTTAGAAAGCTCATCAATGTAAACATGTTAAATTACACATCCCATTAGTAAAAAATTGGACTAGAAAATGGTGCTTTAGCTTAAGGGTTAACAACATTTTAATTATGCAAGATTTGAGATAGGTAGAGCAATAGGACAGGGGATGGTGTGCACATTCTATCCACTTGATTTTCCACCTTTGATCCAACAGTCATGTTTTTTCTCAAAAGGAGAGTGAATACCATATTAGAGAATTTGGGAATCTCCCGAGTTCCACTTTCAAAATCAAGAGTAAGGATTTGACCAAGTGGCTAAATCTTAACCCCATATTTGAGAGTGGGACTTGGGGGAATCGCTTATATAGTATATAGGGAAAATTTCACCTTCAAGGGGATAAGATTTGACCATGTGTCCAAATATTGATCACATTAGGAATTCCCAAACTTTATAAAAATTCCCAAATTCCTGAATAAAAATTCCCAAATTCCTGAATATGTGGTTAGTGGTTTTGCCAAAAGAAAATCTTTATTTGTGAATATTTAATTTGGACATAGGCTAGTGAGATGCCATGCGTAAAGGTGAAGGGAAAAAATTCAAATTCAATCCTCCATTTCTTATACCAAGAACCTTTAAATATATGTTTTTATAGACTCAAATTTTGTGCCCATTAATGTAGATAGACCACATGGATTAAGGAGCTGACAAGTGCTTGCATACAACCTATACCACTAGACTAAATGAGACAATGGGAACTTATTGTACTAAATATATTTTCATGGGAGTTTTTCTTAATTTTAAATTGTATATCACCTTGGTTTGGCTCACAACAATTTTCAAGTATCATAATGACATCCGATTCTTATGAGGCCCTTTTTGAGCCCATACTTTCCTTAATGATTTACATAAAATTTTGAGTAATTACATAAATATTGAATGGAGAAGCCTAGCTCATCATTTCCCTCATGGCCCTTTTTTATGGCAAAATCTAGTCCTAAAGGTGGCCAAATGGTGTGTCATCATCAAGTTGTGAATTTTCCAACACCTTCTCACCACAACCATGTATATCTAGCTCTTGGAGGATAGCTAATTGACTTTCTCATTTTCACAATTAGTCTTGATGCCATCCTCCTCATGGATGGAAGGTTCATTTCTTCAACCCTTCGCCCCTTGTGCCACTTTTGGTAATTAGGACAACTCTATAGTGGAGTCGTTTTGCTCCTACATATTGTCTCCATGCTTAAGTGATAACATATTAGAGACACACTTGATATGTGCAAAGACACAATTAGTACCATTCTTGATCAGCCAAATTCTACAAAGGATCTGTGAAGGTAACTCTCCACTTTTCTAGGGGACACACAATAGGATTGTGTATTCTTCTAGAAGAGTTGCATGTTAAAGGATCTACAAAGACCAAACATAACATAAATAGGACAATTCTCTAGTCTCCTTACAATGGCTTTTTTTATTTGGTTGCTGGAAGAATTTGACTTTGACAAGGGCCCTCTTCTCTTGATGCTGCAGAGGAGATGGATGAGACTCCATAGGAGAAAGTGTTGGCATTCCTTTCTTTTTGGAGTTCACCTTACTAGTCTTTCTAAAAGAATTGACCTTTCTCTTATTCTTAGTTGAAGATTTTTGTGGAGGGGAGTTGGGGTGGCTCGTGTGATTTCCCTATCCAAAATCAACTCAATACATCGCTCCCTTATCCAGCACATGTATGATTTGGGGTAATCTTAGTACTACGATGAGAAAAAATGTAACAAGGTGTATAACTCAAAGATGGGTTCCTAAAAACCAAACAATATAAAAAATACCTACATTCACACCATCTATCTTGAGTATCTTTGAATCTATTGTCTTGCAAACATTTGAAATCACTCTCCATCCACAAGAATGCATATCACTTTGCAAGGGTACTTCTTGTTGGAGAAATCTATATGATTTTTGAGGATTAGCAACATCCTCATATGTGGTGTAAAAAAAGGTAGACACAAGCCTACTAGCACTGTAAATGGAAACACATTACTAAAATAGATAATCAAATAAAATAAACAATAAACAAAAAAAGCAAGTATTATTCTATTCAACACACATTTTTTGATTGGCCATGGATACCACTAAGAGAGTTCATGAGGATAATTTCTCTGGTAAGTATATCGATATATATGAGGTTCCAATGTCCTTTGCAAAGTGAAATGTTAGTAAGTAATGAATACAACAAAGAAGTATACATTAACCCCTTTGTAAAATTGCATACCTTTTGACATAAGGAAAACACAAAAGTAGTTTGTGATTGAATCAAATGTTTTGAAAAATATTTCTATGTTTGAACCAAATCTCGAAAACAATTCCACTAATAATAATGGATCAATAATAAATATAATTTTGGAGATTTTTTGGTTGAGATAAGCAATGAATGCCCTAAAACCAATAGCAAAAACAAAGGAGTGTTATTTATAATGAACAGCACCATCATTCCATATACTAAAATTTTTTAGAGTCAAAATGCCTTATCTTATGCAACAAAAGACTACATAATCTAAAAATTGAATATCTTTTTTAACAAGCATGGACTTGTCCTCAAGGAGATGTACTAAAATAGTCATGTTCCTCATAAGTGCAAGAAACATTGACAACCATTTTCCCATATACCTTCCCCATTCTCTTATAATTGATATGGCCAAGGATAATGATTTTTCTCTTGCAAGCTTCATCCTCAGACTCTATAACCTCTTGCAGTTTTTTTGTTGTTAGAAAAAATGTGGTGCGGTCTTTATTGGGTATAGATGTGTCACCTCCTTGATCTTTGGCCCTTTGGCTCTCTTAGATATTTTGGTGGAACATTAAGGATCTCAATGGTTTTTTTTATCAGTAGTAGGAAAGGGCCTCAATACCTTGTCAAGCCTATATCTAATTCTGCTTACCATACTAAAATATTTGTTCATCAACGTCACCCTATGAGCATGAGCAACATCAATGTAAGCATAATTCATAAAGTCAATAACAAAGACTTCAACTGTCTCTTGAAGACAAAGAATGGTTGCAAGCTACCATTTCTTTTGCATGCCAACTTTAGTGGACACCCTTGATAATTTATCAAAAATGTCATTGACAACTCTGATGAAAGTTATCTTTAGAATGACATGTTGTGTAGCTCTCTGTGACTTCCTTATCTCACTATAAAATTTTTGAACATAATAAAATCTAGACCTTCTCTTTTCTCTTAGGCTTGGAAAGCTCTCCTCCATGAGTAGAAGAGGGTCCAGGTTGCTCTGTTTGTTGAGTAGGTACTCTAGGTGAGGTTGGAAAATTAGCAGTTATAGGAGAGGACTGGCTTTTTTAGCAAATTGTGCACTTGAATTGTTTTAGTACATCTAAGCTATTTTTGAGTTCCTCTTGTTGTTTTGGGTGCAATTTCATTAATTGTGTGAATCATGATATAAAGTAAGGATCAATGCTCGTCAATCGGTGAAGTTTGTTTTTGTGCCGTATTAGCATTCAATGATATGGAGTAAGACGCCATTTTCTATCTAGTTGGCTCTATCCATTCACACTGAATCGTGCATCCTACAATACAAAGCGAGCAGGCATTTTCCATGTGGTCAAGTTCGTCTTTTCATGCCATATTGTGCATCCTATGATATGAAGCGAACATGCATTCGACGTGTGGTCAGGTTCATCTTTTCACATCGTATCGTGCATCCTTTGAGGTTTGAACCAAAATATTTTGTAGGCTCCCAAGATGTGGTCACCCCAAAGAGAAAAAGTAAAAGATTGTCTTTAGGGTCAAGGGGCTTTAGTTGTCCTGCCTTTTCTCCTGAAATTCCCACTGCTTCTTCTCCTTACTTAGCAACAAGTGTGAGAATGCCTAGGAATTCTCCAATCAAAGGGTAAGTCTCCATTGAGGGTTCCTGGATTATCTAAGATCATAGATGTTTCTCCCTTAGAAAGGCTCCTAGACTTTCTTCTTCAGAATGGCATGGAGTTATCTTATTATGAAACAACAAAGGATATTTTTAACCCTGACTAGGATATTGACCATGTATTCTTGCAAAAAAAAAAAAGGAGTTTGCTGAGTTTGAAAGGAATATGTTCATGTACCTATTGGGAGCTCACATTCAGAGAAGGCATTGTTCACAAGGAAGTGTACATCTCATTCTCTTGACAGGTTTTGTGCACTAGATTTGTTTTGTTTTACTCATTCTAGGAAATGCAGGCTTATGTCAAAAGCAACTGCATTTATTGTGTACTCTTGTTAAATATCTTGTCAAATCTAATGAACAATAATTGAAGGAACCAAAATGTTCTAGCTTCTGCCTTTTGGATGAGGTGGAAAATGAGAAGGATGCAGAGGAATGTTTGGACCCGGAGCAAGAAGCATATATTACTGACAAACTAGATGTTGCCCAATTCAAAGCTGAGACCACAATTGAAGAAAACCATGTAAATGTAAATATTATATGTGACTCCTGTTCTTTCTATACCATTTCTTCTCTTCCAAATTTCTTTATTAAGGATAAGGAATACATATTGCTATTAGACATCCAAAGGCTCTTCAATCTCAATGAGGATTATTGTTTAGTGATCATTGCAGAGGCTTCTGATATTGGAAATGGCATTATTGATGTCGAAAATGAATCGAAAGAAGAGTTACTTAAATTGGATGCTGAAATTACAGATGACAAGTTTATTGATGTAGGGGATGCCCTTTCTCTTTGTTTCAACCAGGCAAAGGATACTGAGAAAGAGTATGAGATTACTGATGAGAAGTTCAACCCCCTTCAAGATCAACTTGAAATTTTTGATTTTGGAAGAGAGGAGTGAGAGTATGCTAAAGAATTGGAAGATACCAATGAGGCACAATCATCAATTAATATATGGAATCCAACTAAGCTAGAGAATGATGAAAATCAATTGGTACTATTATCTCCAATTTTGTAAGATACATTAATATGTTTGATTTCAACATTCATTTGACATTCATCTTTTTTGCAATTGGAGATTGAATATTTTGATAACTTCTTGGGATGGAGAAAAGGGTCGAGAGCTAGTATTAGTTCATTCAAATATGTTACACTTGGCCATTACTTAATAAGGATTGATTCCCATATTTTCCTAGTATTTCATAACATCTTCTCAAAGGAAGCAACATGGCCTATACTATGTATCAAGGCACTTATAAGGCTACTTGGTTTCTCTGGGTTACAGTACAATGCACACAAAGTGACATTTTTGGAGAAGATAATAGTAATTAGGATTTTTGGTTATGGTCATGGTTTCTCTACTTCTAGAGCAGGATACTTTCTAGCCCTCTCATCTTATGCTTTGGCAACAAATCTAATTGATACAAAATAAATGGTTGGCTACAAGAGAAGGAAATTTTTATGTTATAAAGGAAAGATCCCTGAGGGGGAGGAAGATCTAAAGGCTCTTGAGAGCTCGCTTTGTACTTTTCTATTGAAAAATACTATGAATTGTTAAGTTTCATCGTCATCTTTATTATTCATTCTTTGAAGCTTTCATTAAAAAAACCAATTGAATAGCTCCTCACAAGAGCATTGTTTTTTGTAACTCCTCCTCCATGTCTTGTGCTTTGAAACTTGTATGTGCTGTTGAGATGACAAGCTCAACACATGCGGACATTGATGATGGACCGCCTGGTTAGATGGGTCCACACATCTACACTTAGCACGTCGATGGTCATTATGACTCTCACATGGCCACTGACTCATTACTTATTATATTCAGGTTGTTACACCTATTTACAGCTGGCATAGTTATAGCGCCAGTCGACTAGTGTAGTCGGTTATGCATTGTTTGACTTAGTAGGCCACTTTCATTTTATGTTGTATCTTATCTATACTTTGTGTACATTGTAAAGAGTGTGGAAGAAGAAGAAGAAATCAGCAAGAAAACGTTTTGGCCTCCATCTCTCTTCTTGTCTCTTGAGTGAGCTTCTTCTTGCGCATTCTGTGTGTGTTCGGCGTAGCATCTTGAGCAACTCCCCCCACCATGCAATTCTTGACATGGTATCAAAGCCGCACCACTAAGAGAGGCTGATTTCGAAGGTTGAAGCAAAGGAGAAGAAGCAAGGTTCGAGCAAGCAAGCCACGGGTAAGAAGCTCTCCCATCCTTCCACTCTTTCTCTTGGATAGTGCTTGTGGAGGCATCGGAAGCAGGGCAGAGCAAAAATCTCAGATTGCAGTGAGATTTGCTGTGCACGAAGAGCGTTGTATATTCTACAAATCAGCCCTTTAGGGCTATCCCACAGTTATTTTGGGCATTTGAGGCCATTTCAGGGCCTGTTTTAGAGCCGCAAGGTTGCGGACATCAGTTTTAGGGTACACTGTGACTTCAACTGTATTGACCGAACGTGGGTGCGCAGGTTACAGATTTCAAATCTGTAAGTTCAAAGCTGTTTACCACTAAGTAAACACAAGGTTTATTTGCAAACAGGTTGCAGATTGCATGTATTGTTGAGCAGATAGTGAAAAAGGCTATCTGGTGTATTGTTGTGCACTACGGATCAAGGGTTGCAGAAGATTTGCTTGTTGTTTGGTATTATTATTGTGATAATGGCAGAGAATAGTGGAAGCCCCATCATTGAGAAGCTCGACAAGAACAACTACCCTTCATGGAAGTTCCGTGTCACGAACTTCCTTATTGGAAAAGGCCTCTACGAGTTCGTTTCAGGTGAAGAAAAGGAGCCGGAGGTGAGTGATCCTCCAACTGCAGAAGAGACAAAGGCACGAAAGGAATGGAATGCAAAAGACAAGAAGGTCATGTATTGGTTGTCTGCAGTAATTGACAATAATATGTTGGGACACATTAGAAATGCAGAGAATGCATATGCAGCTTGGACCATACTTGAAAGTATGTTTTCTGTAAATACAAAGGCACGAAAGATTCAACTCAAGCAAGAGTTGAATACATTGAAGAAAGGGAAGTTGTCTATCAATGAGTATGCATTGAAGGTAAGGAGCATTGCAGATGCCTTGGCAGCAATTGATGCAATGCCCGATTATGATGATTTGGTGTCATCTACCTTGGGTGGACTTAACAATGAAAAGGATTGGAAGTCTTTTGTAACTTCCGTATATGTCAAAAATCCATTTCTAGATTTCGATGAGTTGGTCTCCCTTATGATCACTGAAGAGATCAACATGCAGAGTGAGACATCTGAAAGAAGTGGTGAATAGGTCCAAGCTTTCTACTCCAGTTCAGGAAGGGGACGTGGTAGGTTCTCTTCAAGAGGCCGTGGTACAGGACGTGGTAGTGACAACCAGTAAAATAGATTGAATCAACAATTTGGCGATATGCAGGTTTCAGGAGGTCGTGGTAACTTTAGAGGCAGGGGGAGCTTTAGAGGAAGAGGTGGATGGCAGAACAGAGTTTCTAACAACTCTGGTATTGTGTGTCACTATTGTGGCAAAACAGGTCATATTGCAGCCCAATGTTATGCTAAGAAAGATGATATTCGGAGTGGTAAGTTGTAGCAAGGAAACTATGCATCGTCTTCACGACAGAATGAAGATAAAAATGAACATTTGTTTGTTATGCAGCATATGTTGAATGTTGTTACAGGAAAGGGAACATATGAAGATGTTTGGTATGTTGATTCAGGTGCATCCAATCATATGACCAACCATGCAGAATGGTTTGGAGAGATGCAGGATTTGCAAAATGCAGGTTATGTGCAGACGGGTGATGATTCATGCCACCCAATTTCGCACATTGGAAAAGTTCCCTTGTCCTTGCATGATGGTAAGACAAAGAGTCTTTCAGATGTATTACATTTGCCATCTATTACAAAGAACTTGGTGTGAGTCGATCAAATGGTAGAGCAAGGGCTGCAAGTCAGATTTAATGCAAAGGGCTGCTTTGTAGAAGACTTCAATGACAAGTGTAGGTTGGTAGCAAAGGGAAGTAGAGTTGGACGTATGTTTACTCTGGATGCTGAAATTCCTACTATGAATGCTGCTATGTATGCCAAAGGAAAAGGTGTTGTTGTAGACATTGAAATTTTGCACAAACACATTGGACATGCAAATGTACAGAGGTTGAAATTAATGCAGTCCAAAGGATTGGTTACAGGTTTGCCTACATTTAGAGTTGCAGAATTTCAAAAGGTATGTGAAGCATGTCAGTTTGGTAAGCAGGCAAGACAACCTTTTTCACATGATAGAGATGTAAGCAGAAATATCCTTGATGTTGTGCATACAGACATTTGGGGGCCTACACAAAATGTATCTCTTGGAGGCAGTTCATACTTTGTCACATTCATTGATGATTGTTCTAGAAAGCTGTGGGTATATTTTATGAAGGAAAAGAGTGAAGCGTTTGAGCACTTTAGAACTTTCAAGGCTGCAGTTGAAAGAGAAACAAGCTTGAAAGTAAAGTGCTTGAGGTCAGATGGAGGGGGAGAGTACCTCTCAAATGAGTTCAGTGATTCTCTAAGGTCTCATGGGATAAAGAGACAGTTCACATGCAGGTATACCCCACAGCAAAATGGGGTTGCTGAAAGGAAAAACAAACATATTGCAGAAGTTGCACGCGCCTTGATGGCTGAAAAGAATATGCCTAAGCATTTTTGGTCTGAGGCTGTTCATACTGCTGTTTATATTATGAACAGAACTCCCACAGCTGCAGTTCATGGTACGACCCCCGAAGAATATTTTACAGGTAAGAAGCCTGATGTTTCACACTTGAAAGTGTTTGGCTGCATTGCATATGTTCATGTGCCAGATGAGTTGCGGAGGAAACTAGATCCAAAGGCTGAAAAGTGTATCTTTATTGGATACTATTTAGAGCAGAAAGGGTATCGCTGTTACAACCCTGTCACATGTAAGTTCAGAGTGAGCAGGGATGTCATCTTTGATGAAATGAGCAGTTGGTATGCATCTAATGGTGATGCATTGGATGTTGATGATGATCATGATACTCATGTGCAGGCTGAAAAGCAAGAATCACGGACTCTTAGTGGACCAGAGACATCATCTAGTAGTCCTTGGTCTGGGAGACTAAGGAGTACCTCTACATCTTCAGGTGCATCTAGTAGCACTACAGATAAAGATAAAGGAAAGAATAAAGTGCCAGAAGGCATTGATGCAGTTCTTGATGGAGACTCTAGTGGCTCAGAGAGCTTGGATGATGAGCTTGGCATTCCTTCAGTGAGGACTCCAGGTGTGCAGAGAGCACGCGTTAATGCAAAGACTCCATTGAGTGATCCAGTGGTACGCAGGTCTAGCAGGGTGAGATACCCTGTTAAAAGATTTGGTTTTGAAGGTTACGCAACTCACCATTATGCTTATATTGTGAAACTAGTTGAGGATGTTGAGCCCACATGTTTTGAGGAGGCTGTTGGTCATGCTCATTGGGATGCAGCAATGGATGAGGAGATGGCTACATTAGAGGCCAATAAGACTTGGGATCTAGTATCATTGCCAAAGGGAAAGAAAGCTATTGGATGTAAGTGGGTTTATAAGATTAAGCACAATGCAAATGGTTCTGTTAGCAGGTACAAAGCTAGGCTGGTTGCAAAAGGCTATGCTCAAACATATGGCACAGATTATGATGAAACCTTCAGTCCAGTTGTTAGGATGGCAACTGTCAAATGTGTGATTGCTTTGGCAGCAGCCAAAGGTTGGAGGTTGTAGCAAATGGATGTGAAAAATGCCTTCTTGCATGGTGATTTGCAGGAAGAAGTGTATATGGATCAGTCAGCAGGTTATGAAGATTTAGAGCATCCCACGTATGTGTGCAGGTTGAAGAAGGCACTCTATGGGCTCAAGCAAGCACCTAGAGCATGGTCTGACAAGATTAGAGAGTATCTTGTCAATATTGGTTTTTATGTTTTTGATGCTGATCACTCACTTTATGTGAGAAAGGGACATGAAGGTTTGGTCATCATAGTCATCTATGTGGATGACTTGATTATTACATGTGATAGTGATAGTGGGATTGCAGAAGTCAAGGATTTTTTGAAGAATAAGTTTGAGATGAAGGATTTAGCTGAGCTAAGGTACTTCATTGGCATTGAGGTGATCAGATGTGATGATGGTATATGGCTGTCCCAAAGACAGTATGGCTTGGATATGTTGTCCAAGTATGGTATGACAGCATGCAAACCACTTTCAGTCCCGTTGGAGTAGAATGTAAAGTTGAGTGCTGATGTTGGGGATGAGATAGAAGACCCTACTATGTTCAGGAGGATAGTGGGGAGTTTGATCTACATGACCATTACAAGGCCAGACTTGAGCTACGCTGTTGGTCTTGTGAGTTAGTTTATGCAAGTACCTAGAAAGCCACACTTGGATGCAGTGAGACGCATATTGAGATATGTGAAGTTCACATTACATTATGGACTTTTCTATGAGGCAGGTAGAGACGTACATGTGTTTGGATACACAGATGCAGATTGGGTTGGTAGTATGTCTGATAGAAGATCTACCAGCGGATACATGTTCTCTCTTGGTAGTGCAGCAGTTGCTTGGAGTAGCAAAAAGCAATCTACAGTTGCTTTGTCGAGTACAGAGGCTGAGTATAGAGGTGCTGCTGTTGCAACATGTGAGGTAGTATGGCTGCAAAAGTTATTGGCTGATTTGGATGTGCAGGTGGAAGGCCCATTTGTCATTCATTGTGACAACATGAGCAGTATACAGTTGGCTAGGAACCCTGTGTTCCATGCCAAGACAAAACATATTGAGGTACACTACCACTTTGTGAAAGAGAAGGTACTAGTAGGTGAGATTGACTTGATGTATGTCAGCACATAGGATTAGATAGCTGACATCTTCACGAAAGCATTGGGTACAGAGAAGCTTCAAAAGTTTCGAAGCTTACTTGGAGTTGCAGAGATGCAGTTGAGCTTGAGGGGGAGTGTTGAGATGACAAGCTCAACACATGCGGACATTGATGATGGACCGCCTGGTTAGATGGGTCCACACGTCTACACTTAGCACGTCGGTGGTCATTATGACTCTCACATGGCCACTGACTCATTACTTATTATATTCAGGTTGTTACACCTATTTACAGCTGGCATAGTTATAGCGCCAGTCGACTAGTGTAGTCAGTTATGCATTGTTTGACTTAGTAGGCCACTTTCATTTTATGTTGTATCTTATCTATACTTTATGTACATTGTAAAGAGTGTGGAAGAAGAAGAAGAAATCAACAAGAAAACGTTTTGGCCTCCATCTCTCTTCTTGTCTCTTGAGTGAGCTTCTTCTTGCGCATTCTGTGTGTGTTCAGCGCAGCATCTTGAGCAACTCCCCCCACCACGCGATTCTTGACATGTGCTTGATAGTGATTGAGGTGTCTACAAACCTCCATCCTTAGAAATACAAGTCATGGTGTGCTTGCAACATTTGTCGTTATTTCACATGGCTCTCTCTAATACTTCCAAGTAATGCTCACATGTTTTCTTGTATGGTTTCCTAAAAAGCATCTGGCTTTTGAGCCTCCCACTGAGACATCGGCCAAGACATCTCTTGTTTTTCTTGAAAGTGTTGGATCTTTTCTTAAGTGAACTTGACCTCCATGAAAACCCATTTTTCCTCACACTTGTCAATACACTCATCTGATAAAGACAAGGGCTTAATCGACCATGCATAGTTGAGATGCAAGCTAAGAATTTTGTCAATTATTCTAATCTCTGCATGCAAAATACATATATGAACAATTCTAAGAGAAATTGAAAGAATGGGATCCCATATATCTTCTTTATTTTTAAATTTACTCATATCCATAGACTCTCTAGTTGGGGCTCCTCTTACAAGGTGCAAGTTGCTCCAATCTTTAGACCCAACACTTTCCACGCAATAAATACAAAGATATTTTGTATTTTCTCCATTACATATTCCAAGCATACATTTGGTTAGCACTCATGTGCCATTCCACATTAAAATTACCAACCCCATCAACCACCAACATTTCTCCTTCACTTTGAGACTTAATAATGTTTGGAATACATGTATGAGTGAACAACCATTACAGCATTTGATGATTATCAGTTAGTACCCTGAGCTGTACCAATCCACCAAATCTCCATCTCATACTGGAACTTATGCACTGGTGCTTGACCCATACTACCATTGTTGTAGTCCAATACCCTGTTCATGATGAAAATGCTAACTCTTTCCATCTTTTATCCTTTTTGAATTTGTGCTTCATCTAACTTCAAGGAAAACTTCAAAACACTGTGACATTCCTCTAATGCGAGTCTATGAGGAGTCTATACATATGAATCATTGCAATTTGCACTCTTCTTAGATCAACCCATATATTGTTAGACACATTGTATTCAAATCTAGATTTTTGTTTTGTCTTTTCATATGGCATAGATGCTTCAATATGAATGTATTTTTCAAAAACATGTGGAATCTTACGATTCATGGCACTCCTTGCAACCGATATTGCAAGGGCTCGAGGCAACCCAAATGCAATTATTCTTTCACATTTAAGATGTTTAAACCATAATCTAGAGATAACACGATAACCTTTTCGACTAATGCCCATAGTATCACATGTCTTTACAATTTTGTTTGGTTTTACTGTGTCCTTTAAGCCCTTTACCAATTCTTTGAGAGTTGGGCCTCTCAAATCCATGTTCTAAGGTGGCTTAAGAATCCTCAAAATAAAATATTGATTCTATCCTCACTCACTTAAATATTAATTCCAGATATGTTAAAGATATGTTTCTTTGTAAGATTCAATATTCTTTTATTTACTCTCTCACACAAGCTAGTTATATTTTTTAATGATCTCTTTCTCTCACTGAATCATATTGGAGTTTCCTTTAAGTGTGCTAGCTTGTCTTGTAATGACTTATTAGCATTTTGCAGAATGTCAATCTTATTTATAAGCTCAAAAATGCTTGTCCATGCAATTAAATATGCTTTTTTAATTTCGTTCATTTTATCCATGTATGTGTAAGGTGTAGAGTATAACCTTGTACAATAGCCAAGCATATTGTTATAACCTTCCCCAACATATCTCACGTAATCATGAATATTTAAAAAAACTAGGAGGTTTACCCATGGAAGGATCCTTGGGATAAATGTTTCCATCCACCTACAAATCTATATGTTTCTTTCCTTGAATTTGCAATTTGTTAGCCTCCATCTCATCTGTTAGCACTCTACCATGCTTACTTCTTCAAGATGAATAAATTGGATCTAGTTGGATGGTAAGTTTATAATCGCATGTGATGGCATATATATTACTTGCAAAGGTATTGCTAAAAAATTTAGCTGATCAACTACAAATGAATCTCACAATGATAAGAAAGTGAGCACAAAGAAGAAAATGGCAAAAGAGAGCGGCGAAAGAGTGGTTGGTATATGTGAAAAAAAGATGTAGAAGTAGACGAACGAATTTTTGGTGGATATATTCTAAAAATACAAATCCTCCCAAGTTTTAAGACAAAAACGGCCCAAAAGGTGATCTTGACATAAATTAAAGATTAGGGGCAATAAAGGGCTGACCCCTTCAATGAATTAAATATTCTCTCATTAATCACATATGAGCAACCAAATTTGGCGATTTCATTCTTCCAAAATCTCAACTAATTAGAAACTTAATCATTTTCTTACAAGTGCCTTATCTATGGTGGTCCATCTATCATGCTCCATCATTGGAAAATTGATGTATGCATGAGGTTTTGAGGTGTTATCTATAGCTTTTGGATTATGCTCAACATAGATTTTTCATGTATTAGTGCGTATACTGAGCCATAGTTTAGTTTTTATTGGCCTATCATCCCAAATGTGTGGATGTACATTTTTCTTGGTGGGTATAACTATAAGATCTATCAAATGTATTGCAGACTAATCGCTTTGCTGTGAGTTGTATAGAATGAAGACACTGAGTTGCACCTCTACTTGTCTCCTAAATTCTACATTCTCTTTCTATTATCTTGTTCTATCTCTCGATCTCTCTACACCCTTTTGTCTCTGACCCTTACAATAGACCTTTAATCCTACGCACTCCAACAATGCATAGAACCATTGCAAATTACAAGTCTACTTGCCATTAAGAGAATGATTACATGAGTCAAATATTGCAAATGGGTAAATACTTTCATTCCTCTCAAAGACATGTGTCCAAGGTGACGATGCCATAAAGATACATATAGAAAATAGGTCACAACCAATACATGGTCAATAGAATAAAAAACAACAAAGGATAGAGGTTGCTAATCTTAGCATCTCTAGTAAAAGCCAAACTATCATGGATGATCTACCATCAAGAATCACCAAAAGGGTACATGATGGTATCTAGCATCATCTAACTCTCTAGTTGAAATCACCTATACCAATGATATTCAGTGCAATGACATTCCCTAGTCTAATAGAACCTGTAATAATATGGTACCTATGAAACCACTAGCGATGCAAGGTAACATAAAATAAAGCCCTTGAATCAAGAAGCTAACATTGAGAGTAAGCAGACAATGCATCAATCAATTGAGTGGCATCATGAGATGGAGCTACAAGAATATGATCATCATAATTGTACTCCAATGTGTTTATCTCCTCTATCTTCACATTGAACTTGGATAAAATATCAGTGGACTTTGCATTTTTCCGTACTTTCTCTTGCCTTTCTCATTGGGCCTATCATTGCATATTTTATGGCGATTTGGCCAACCGTATGAACCTATTTCCCATAATAATTACATGCTAAAGATCCACAGAGTCCACTTATGGAACATGTAAGATACCACATGAGTTCAAAAGATATTTAGTAAAAGTTATAGAATTATATTTACAAAACATATTTCTAATTACAATTTGCAAAAAAATTAGAAGTTTAGTAAGGTAAAAGGGGTCATTTTAAGGCCTTATAGTATGTAAAGAAAGGAAATTTCTTAATATCCCTTGATTGCATGTTATATAGATAATTTCTTATAGGTGGGGGACTAAAGAGGACTTACATCCACAGGACTTACTGTGAGATTGCCCACTAGACTAAGACTTGCCTCTATTGGGATGGGAGTTTCTATCATGGTTATTATTACCATTTCCACCATTTTTTCCTGTAACAATCAATGCAACCATAGAGAGAAGGATATTTTTTGTGCAGGTACAACCATCTCTTTATCAGCCCCCTCTCTCTCTAGCTCCATGTCGCTAGAGCCACTCACACTCTAATTACAAACCAACCCCTCACTAACTCCCGCTAACAATGAATTATGTAATTATTATTATTATAGACATAAATATGTAATCAAAAAATAGAAACCACCATTTTAATTGAAATTTCTAAGCATATATATCTCTTATTAAGGTTTGTATTACTTTATTTCATTTCATATGAAAATTTCCAAATTGATTTGATAGTCAAAGGATGGGTTGGAGACCATTGGATGGGTGGACCTCATTGGACCCTAATGTAATCTATGCTAAGTCTTGAACTATTTGCAAGCTAACTAAAGCCTCCCTAATGCTCCCCACTTCTCTCTCACTCTCTCTAAAATATTAAAAAATATGTTCTAGCTATGAAAGAAAAGATACAAATGGTAAGAGATCTTTGAAAATCATACAAAGAAAATGGCATTGTCCCTCTAGTAACCAAACAATTTCCATAATCTCCATATCACATAGGTCTTATCATGGCTAGAGAATTCCTTTACCAAGAATTTAGACCTAAAATGCATATAGTGCCACACAAAGAAAGACTTGACATGGAGAGAAGACATGCAAGAAGCACACATAACAAAAGATGGGTAGCATTACTGTACTAATTTGTGTAGGCTTTTGTAATTTAAGTGAGACTATTATGGCATAAGAGAAAATATGCTTTCATATTCTCTTGTTTCCTGCATGTTCTTTGAGCCTAAAGATTTTGAGTTAATATCAGTTTTCTAATTTGTGCAATTCTTCACCACTAGATGATGGGACATCAATAGTCAAAGTATACAATGAATGATTTCTAGAGGATTCCTTTGTTCAAGCATGCTTCCAATACCAAGGCTTCTATCATGGTGGAGGTGTAGATTGTATTAGAAAGTCTTTATATAAATTTTCACCATCATGGCATGTTCAATTTCAAATTCCATTGTATAGTGGTCTTGAATTTAATTCTAACATAGAATACAATGTTTTGAATTTTGAACATCAATATGTATTAGTTATTTCAATTGTGACTTTATTTTCAAGTTTAATTACGTAATGGTCTTGGATTATAGTATGTTGCTTCAACATAAATTTGTCAATAGACTATTCTAACCAAAATATCTTATATTTTATTACAGTGTTGAGAGTGATATTTTAGATGAATGCATCAACTCAATATTGAAATCAAAGATTATAGGTTGCATCATCCATAAACTAAGTGTATATTGAATAATCATGTTGTTATCTTTATGGAAGATGATGCACAACATTTACTTTCATGTGCCAAAGAGATAGATGTATATTTATAAGATGTATATGATACTTTTGTTTCTTTTCAATGGTCGATAGTCAAATGTAGCACCAAATGGGGTAGATTTTTAGTCTATGGATGTTTCTCATGAATCCATATATCGATGTGTTTGTAGATTGAATGATGTACTTATTAATGATAGTATGGAGATTAAGTAGCTTGAGATTGTGCCAAAATTACTAGTGCAAACATGTCATCACTATAAATTTCATGCACTTGTGTGTCTGTTCATACTCGTTGTTCCAGCTCTTATAGTGCATCATATGCATCAGACTATTATACATTGGCTATTTCTAGTATGTGTGACGAGGATGAGAATGTTTCTATTTTAAGAGTCAAAAAATTCAAAAAATTAGATGGTTACTATGCAATCTCAATATGACGCTATTGTCACAAATGGCACTTAGTTCTTATATGACTTGCCTCATGGAAAAAAGGTTATTGGTACTAAGGGGGTTTACAAGTTGAAATGTAAACTAGATGGGAGTATAGATCACTACAAGTGTGTAAGCATATTACCATAGTATGCCTTTTCTGCCTATTTGAAAATTTGAAAACCATGATTTAAATAACACAAATCAATTGTTTTTTCAGAAGTCTAGACATGTTTTTTCTATTTTAAAAAAGTACCATTTTTAATGTTATATTTACATAATGGGAATCTAATTCATGATAGCTTGGAAACATGCAAAGTGGGACATCGACAACTGCATTGACATCTCCGATTGTTGGAAAACACAATTGCATGGGGTTCTCAAGCTAAGCAAGAATGTCTATGGGCTCCACCATTCAATAAAGAAAAACCATTTTTATGTAGCACAGTAGGCTAACATAAGCCTGTAGAAAAAGGCTTGTAATAGTAGCCTTTAATAGAATCAAGCTACACTTGAAGAGGCCAAAAACTATGCTAGAATCATCAAACAATGATAGAGAATCAATGAGATCATCTACTTGTGCTACATCAATCCACATGCAAAATAAGGAGAGATTGAGGGACTCATCGCATTAGTAAGTTGGATTTCTTACTAACTTGCACATATGCTCATGCATGTTAAACTAGCACCTATGCTCATGCATGGTAAAGGCTAGTACCTTTGTAATGTATAAACTAGTTCTATCGATGATTCAACTAATCTTTTTTTTTCCCTTTTCAGTAAGATGGAGGGCTTCTAAGCTACATACTCATAGTAGAATACATTCTAATACACTAAAGAGGACTTCTATCGAGTTATGGCCTTTTGTTTGAAGGTGTAGAGGTGAGAGTCCTGTAGGACTCTTATGTGCTTGAAGTTGATTGGTTGTTAGACTTCAAGAAAACCAAGGATCCTAGGATATATTGGATTAAATGCAGAAGTATTTTTTCGGAGATGTTACGGGACGTGATGTTTTTCTACAACTCCATCTACCAAAAATGGTCTACTAACATGGCAATCAATGTCTCCTTCACAAGAGCTTATGTCTTGCAATAATGCAAGCATCAATGATGCCATGGAAGATAGAGCCATGAAAAAGCATGTGGCCACCCCTCATGAAAGGGGCCCTATGTCTAGCAGTGCTGGAATGGATTTAGTACATGTGGAGAATGTGCTAGATCAAGTAGAGGCAACAAAAATAAAACTATTGACGGGTGATGTTGATAAGATACTACATGTGGACAATCAAGCTTTAGAAAACTACTAGCATAAATTGGAGGATGCAACAGTGGTCAAGTTGAGTGAGCAAAGAATTTTTGTAGTCATAGATTTGTTGAGGATCCAAATGGAGGCTATTGAAGCACAATTGGAATCCTTGCCACTAGAAGATTCCATGACATGAGAGACATTGACAGAGCAGTTAGCTTTAGATTGATCAATGTTGGATGTGGTCAAAGTAGGGTCCATAGAAAGAGGTATGGACCTTCATTCAATTGAGATGAAATGTCTGGTTTATTTGAATTACTTTTACATGTTGTTTCATGCTTATGCAGTCTGGTTGACCAATTGCCTAAATGCCTTTTATGCATTGTAGATTGATATTGAGCTAGAGAAGAATCTACTTCAAGAGTCGTAGATGCAGCATAGAGTTTTGAAATAGATGTTGCATTGATTTAACGGAGTGCAAGAACCTTGCTTCTTCCGTTCAACATCTTCTATTGTGCAAACTAACAAAGATAGCATAACTCTACCCCAAGAAGTTGTGTTGCATGTGGGGTGTCATTTTGTGTTGTTGAAGCCCAACTATTAGTAGGTATGCCATGCAAGCACACATACCATGCCATGTGCTTTGCATCCATTTGCTGCACAAGGATGCATTGTGTGACTCTATGTTGTTCAATGTAGATTCAAGTGAGTGCACAAAAGAGTGTGGTTTAGAGCACTGGTACCTCAGACACATATACTATCACTTATGATAGTTAATAATAAAACAATATATAATAGTTATGAGTATTTTATATGTTTAGTACACACAAGGCCAATATGTGCCATTTTAGTTGGTAATAATTATGCCAATAAATAGCATGTATGCTACTTATCTCATATGTTGACTTCTTAATGGTTGGCATGTAATGCTTAAGTCTATTGCAAAAAGGAACATTTGACATATTAGCTTGTTAACACTTGACACATACATGCTATTTAGCATGTAGGTTAGCTCGTTAATTGATAGCCTATATTTTAGAAATTATAATACTAAGTTGATAATAGTTAGCATACATGTTAGCTAGTATGCATGTTAGGCAGTTAATAATCGAGTTATATGCTAACTATGCTAGTTAGCATATACATTAACTTGTTAATGAATAGCATATATACTACTTAGCATATTTATTAGCTAGTTAATGATGAGTAGCACACATGTAAGTTAGCATGCATGCTAGCTAGTTACCAACTAGGTATGCTAACTATGCCAGTTAGCATATGCATTAGCTAGTTTATAATTAGTATATGTGCTAATTAGCATGTAAGTTAGCTAGTTAACAATATCTTATATGCTAGCTATGATAGTTAGCACATATGTTAATTTATTAACAACTAGCATACATGCTAGTTAACATATTGGATGAGCTTGTTTAACAACTAGCATAAATGCTAGATATGATAGTTAGCATATTGGTTAGCTTGTTAATAGCTAGCATATATACTAGATATGATCTTTGGAATATACATTAACATAATCATATTTTATTTATTTCTTTTGTTCTATGTTAAACTAGGGGAAACATGTTTGTTTGGAGGCAAGTGCATATCCTTGGCCATGTAAATATGTTGCACTTTGACAAACCACCCTTCATAAGTAAATTTGAAAGCAATGATACATCCCTTCTAATAATGTTTTATATCCTCTCATTTTCTTCTTTTCACCCAATCATTTATGTGAAAGGTTTTGGGCTCCCAATTTCCATTAGCTCCTTGGCTATAGATGATGCAGGAGTGTGGGAGCCTTCACTTGACTACCAAGACCTACGAACCACTTATTCCTTCAAGTGTTTCAAGCCAAATGCTATGGCTACCTCTCACATGGCCATGCATGCTCTCAACCCTACGAGTGTAATGAGCTTACCTTGATGCGTGATTGAGTAGCCTCCTCCCTCAAGCACTCTAATAGCTCCACGATTCGAGATGTGAGCTCAAGCAAGCTCAATCCTCTACCTCTCCAAAATCCATCCTCCATAGCCGCATGTACGAGACAAGAGAAGAGAAGAGAAGAGAAGAAGAGAGGAGAAGATGGGGAGCTTCTCCTCCACTATCCCTCACCCTCACTCACTCACTCCCTCACACTCTCACTCTCCCTCTCTCAAACACAAGCACAAGCATATGCAAGGAGAAGAGAAGAAGAGAGCCACTTTAGCCACACACCAAGAATGAACTTTTCTATTCACTTTTTGACTTTTATACATGTCCTCATCCCTTTAGGCACCCATCCCCTTTTTTACATGACCGACCGTTTTAGCCAATGTCTTCTTTCCTCATGTCTTTCTTCTTCTCACGGTTCTTTTTACGGTGCCCTTCTATGTTTACAATTTGCATAGGAGGGAGCCTCAAGCTCTTTTACGTATTGTTGGGCTTCCAATCTCATGGTTGTAGCCTCTACCTCTTCTCTCCACTAATACTCTGTCACCTTTTACATGGGCTAAATGGCTTGCTAAGCCTTTTATTCTTCCTTCACTCTAGGTCACCCATGCTTCGGCCTTCTATTTCATCTCCTCTTGGTTCTCACTTTGTCTTTGGGCTAAGGCCACTCTCGGGGAAGTTACAATATGTATATCCTCTACATCATGTGCATTTAAGGCCTATTTATAAATATCTTTATCTATGAATTTTTCCTGAATAAAACATGACCCTTGTCTATTCAATATGTAAATAACCCATTTATATTATACTCTTTTGTATGTAAAAAATGTATAAAAATTGTGTTTTAAAAATACATTATTTTGAACCCATGTGATACACACATATGTAAGAGATAGAGAATACAGGGAAAAATATGGGAATAAATAATGGAGAAAAATACTTGCTACACTATAAGAGATGGGGAATACAAGGAAAAATATGGTAATAAATAATGGAGGAAAATACATGCTACACTGGCGGTATATAAGATATAAGAGATCTGACATTTGGACCATCAAATTATAATATAAGTCTCCTTTCATCTTCACCTCTCTCTCCAAGCTTTCATGACTTCTTCCTCTCTCTTTCTATCTTTCTCTCTCCTTTTCTAGCATTTCTCTCTCCTCGTCACTCTCTTTATCTCTCTTCTTGCAGTCTTTCTCTCTCTTCTTATCTCTCTCCTATCCTCTTCTTGACAAGTGGTATCAGAGCCATATGTTCTTGATCCAATTGATCAACATTCCATTCAGTTATCTTTTTTTTTTGTCACACAGATTTAAGAGCACAGGTACATAGGTACATACATGACATGGAGCAGCAGTGAAGTTATCAAGGAATTTTGGATCACAAGAACTGTAGGTGTGGTGCATTAATGGAGTCTTAGACCAAGTTTGGTGGTAGGAAGGCTACAGTTAGCAACTCATGTGTCAATTTTTGTCAATTTTTGAAAGTATTTTCTTAAGAGACAATGGTAAATGGAGTAGAAGAGGGGAAAGTTCTGGTTACTTTTCAAGAACAGTCTTTCTCTCTCTTTCTTTTAGTATTTCTCTCAGGTTTTCATGGAGGAGATCAACGCTTTCTCTCCGTGTCCCACCATCTATAGGAGAGAGACCTCCATTTGACAAGAAGGATCATCCTTCATCTTCGTCATCATCAACAGAAGAAGAAGAATGAGAACACAAGGAGCTGCTGCGAGAAGGCCTCTCTCTCTCTTTTGTCTTCTTGTGTTGCTGCTGTTGTGCCCGCATGAGGCTCTCTCATCTCACAAAAGACTCGAAAGAGCAATCCTCACAGCTCTTCTTCAATCCTCGTTGACAGGCGCATCCAGAAATCTGAACTCCATCAATCAAACCCTTGCCACCGTTTGTTCATCTCTCTCTCTTCTTCTCCTATGGATGTTCCCCAAGGTATAACATATTTTGGATTGCCACTATCTCGGAGCATCATAGGGTGACAAGGTCCGAGTCAGTTTGATGCCCAAATTTTACCAAGTTGAGGCGCGGGTTCCCATCCAGCATTAGCTCATCATTGATGATCTGATACACAGCCTCCTTCTCTATATCATGCTCAATCAATGTTTGCACAGAGCAAGACACAAAGGTCGAATGTAGCCGATTGTCTTATCCATGGTGGTTGTGTGAAGTAATGCTTAGAACCATGGCAAATGAGACAAAGAGCCACTTCTCACTAAGGAATTCGAAGGTGATGGAGGGAGTTCTTGATTTACTATGAAGGCACTGGAGGTAGAAGGGAAGCTAACGTATTTCGAAGAGTACAAGGGATACCCATTGTGATTGGCAACTAAGTTGCTATTGTTTGAGCTTGCAAACACACCATACCATCAACTAACACACTTCACATATGGTGGAGTTGTGTGGGAGGCAACGATTGGGCATTAATACATGCATTTCACATTTGAGCAAACTAAAACTGGAGTTTCGCTCGTCTTTCATCTTCAATAGAAAGACCCTTAAAGCCTTGCAAAGGAGCATTACTCAGTGATCAGTACCTTGATGTTCATTAGTATTCTGATTAATTTTAGCGTACTTTCAAGAGAACTCTGTGTTGCCTCTCAGGCCTATTAACAAGTAGGAAAAGCCCTGAATCAAGCATACATACTTTGCCTTATTACTCATTGATTACATTCTTGAAGCTCATAATCAATATAATCATGCTTGACAGGTGAGGTAACCAACATTGTTGCAGGGAGAACAATATAATCTGTGCAGCCAGGCAAGCTTGGGAAGGTCATTAATCGATCATGTTTTCAGCCATGGAATAGTTATTTGGTTATTACTCTACCTATTGAGAGCAATCTTTAGCCATTACTGAAGCCTATATTCTAACGTCTTTATCTTATTTCAATGAAACAAGAGATTTGCCATCACTCTTTGAGAACTTCAATGAGACAAATAAGTATTTTAGTGATTAGACAAGAAGAGAGGCTCAAAGGAACATTGAAATTGTTCATTCCATGAGACTCCTCAACAACATCAAGTTCCACACTTGCAGAGTGTTCATTCTGGACCTTCTTCATAAAATAAGATAGACTTCATCTATGCAGACCTTGATTGGTCTTGTGAACTGTATACAAAGAGCCTGCACTGTGTTGGTGACTACAATGGTGAAAATTCCTGACCTACTATCTAGGAGACTCTTCCTTCAGTCATTCTTGTAGGAGGATAGAGTTCTAGCAAGATTTTGGGCAAATTCTTGGTGTTGGAAAGCATAGTTGGAAGGGATTTTTGCAAAAAATAGACAAAGTAACAGAATATGCAAAATTTCATGCCCTTCACAAGCCAGGTGCATGCTTGGCAGCCTCTAAATTCTTTCAATCCTGAGCCCCAATGTAGACTAAGTCTGGTTTCTCTCTTGGCATGTGATTATTTGAGAGATGGAACATTGTGCAATTGCAAAAATGGTAGGTTATGCAGGTTTCAAGCAAATGGTAGTCATGGGAGGGAAGAAAGATCATCAGAAACTTCCAAAAATGGTTTCTCTTTGCATGAATCTGGGATAGATCTGATCTTGAGTTTGCAAGAGTCCTTGTTGTGGAGAATCTATTTGAATCATGATTAATTCAAAAGCTATGATTGCTAATTATCTAGTGCACATCAAAACCCGTGTTCTAGGAGACATGGATCTTTCTTGGGTATGCTAGGAAAAGCAAAGTGCTTCCTACTAAAACTTGAGGAGTGAGCTTATTTGCATTCTGTAAACAACTTAAGTATGTCAAAAGGAGCTGCTTCAAGGTAGGTTGCTAGAGATTAGCTTGATGCTTCAGGGGGGGTTTGGTCTTTGTACTTCTGATTTGCAGAAGAAGCTCCGACAATCAAGTAACTCTTCATCATTGCATCGTGGAACATTGAAGGCTCCATACGACCATGGGTTGCAAGAAGGAGGACAACCATGAATTTGTTGGAGTGGGCAGCCACTACCTCTTCCCCAAGCTTAAGCAAGGTATGTCTCATGGGTCTTGGTCTCTCTTCTCCAAACATTTGCTGAGCCCAACCTCTTGCTTGGAGAGATTAAAGAATTACATGAACTCTTGTTTAGGCTGAAGCTATGGATCACCTATTGCTTGCCTTATTCCATTATGAACTTCTTGAAATGCATGCATGACTGAGCACACTTCAAATTTCATTCCTATTGGCTGAGAATTTAACTCCTAATCCATAACTGTGCTTGGTTTTGTATGTTGAGTCGATTAATGATGATGCCAAGTTACACAAGTATGTGTATAGGGGGGTTGGATCCCCAACTCTCAACTAATATTTCAGCTCAAAATCCATCGAATTTGTTCAAGGCTATTGAATTGGTTGAAAGATACTCTCGTAAGTATCGTAGGGATACTTCAGTTCAGCCACAGTATGGACAACAAAGAGGCTTATCTTAGCCATCTTTTGGGCAGCCTAGAGGGCCTACAGAGTCCAATTTTGGATAGTAATGAGTTGCTATAAAGAAGGGCCAGTTATGGTGGTGCAAATATGCCATTTAGCACCCCTAGAGTTCCCATGTACCCAACCTTCAATGCCTCAAGGCAAACCAATAATTTCAGGATAGTAAACAATGGCAAGGCTGAGAATAAAAAAGGGGATAACAAGAACAAGAATACCTCAACCCATGGAGGTCAATGATCCATTCCCATGGATTTGTACAAAGAAAGGAAAGAAAAAGGACTTTGTTTCAAGTGTGGGGAAAAGTACAAAGTTGAACATGCTTCCAAATGTGCTTATAGAAATCCAAAGGCAAGAGTTCAAAGTATGTTGGTCTTTCAAGACTCGGAGGATGACCATGAGGATGCAAGTGCCCTTGTAATCACTGTTGAAAATGATGAGACTAATGAAGAAATTGGGCAAGAAGATTTCTTTGACCTTGCAGACACCTTTCCTTTTGACCCCGGTGATCATGTAGACCCTACAGACACCTTTCCTTTTGACCCCAATGGTTATGTATGTGTAGATACGGGTGCAGAGAATGACTCACATGGTGTTGCCACTATTTGTACTATCTCTTATGGATGAAGAAAGTATCATTCAATACATTCTAGGGGCAGTCAAAGGTCAAAAGGAAAAGAAGCTTTGCTCAAGATCAATCATGGAATACTTGATCAAATGGCAAGGATTTCCCCTTGAAGAGGCCTCTTGGCGACCAGCTTCAATCATGGAAGAGTTCCCTCATCTTATGGATAATGACTCGGCTAAAATGTAGTCAATAGGTAGCCTGACAGCATGTAGATAGCTCTCTATTTTCAACTAGATATGATTTTGAATTATGGATAGCATTTAATGCCATACATGGCCTGAAATTACTTGAAGTAAGCTCCATTTCTATGTGACAAACACCTTGATAGGAGTTACCTATCAAAAGTTATTGCAGATTTACTACAACATGTTCCTATAGTAGATATCATGATGTCCACTATCTGTAGCACCCAATTCCTCACTGAATATGGTTCAAATTTGGATTTTTCTTATTCCCCAATCATGCCTATACATCATAATGTATCCATGACCTAGTATACATACATAACCCCCCACACAATTTATTGAATAACCCCTTGTAATCATGCAACAAAGTAGTACTCTGGACTGCCTTGCCCTGCCCTATTCTGTAATAAATGCCCATTTTGTTTTTGAGGGGAAAAACCTTTGGGTAGGGATGGAATGTAAGAGATGGGGAATACAGGGGAAAATACGAGAATAAATAATGGAGGAAAATACCTGCTACATTGGCAGTATATAAGATGTAAGGGACCTGACATTTGGACCATCAGATTATAATACAAGTCTTCTTTCATCTTCACCTCTCTCTCCAAGCTTTCATGGCTTCTTCCTCTCTCTTTTTTCCTTTCTCTCTCCTTTTCTAGTATTTCTCTCTCCTCGTCACTCTCTTTCTCTCTTCCTACAGTATTTCTCTCTCTTCTACACACACTCTCTCTCTTCTTCTCTCTCTCTTTTCCTCTTCTTGACAACATATATTCATGAGTAACTTACCGGAGAGGCCATTATGATTGGCTCTTGGTCTCTCCACTTTTGGGTCACTTTTTCCTTCTCCTCCTCCAAGTACTCATTGATCTCTCTTTCCAGCCTTCCTTGCTCCTTGACCCCCATTAGCAATCTATATCTCATTTATTTTGCCTCTCTTTGTTGCTCTTCTCCTACTTGAGCTCTCTCTGCTTCTCCTGGGCTACAAGCTAATCCATGGCTTCTTGAACTCTTCTCATCTGCTCTACCAAGTCCTCCTATTATATAAGCAGTAGCTTGTACTGCCTTTGTAAGCCAATTAGCTCTTGTGCTTCTTCTACGAGCCTTGCTTGCCACTAGTCCTTTCGAGCTATGAAAGGAGCTCTTTAATGTACTTGTCATAGCCCACGAATGGCGGCACTAGTGTAGAAATGGACATTGTGAATGCCTCTATTTTTAACTTCTTTGGGTCTTGTCTTGATTCGGCATCTACAACTAGTCTCTTGGTTCATGCCAAAGGGGCTACTTTGCTGGGTGCAGGTGCAATCTCTTATACCTTGCTAACTAAGTACTGCACCCAATCCATGAGGTTGCTTCCATCCATAGTGGTTGAAGTGCCTTGGGTGGATGTGGCAGATGGGGTAGTAGGCACAAGAATGGCTGGGATAGGATATAATGGGCTCTTGTCCTTGCCTTTTAGTGCTGGTGGTGTTGCAATTTTTGGCACTTGGGCACTAGTGATTGGGCCTTCTTCTCCTTGCAGACTCATGGCAGCCAACTCGTCCTACCTGGAGGGTTGCTCTACTGACATGCGCATTGCTAAAGCCATGTCTTCATCCCCTTTTTGCACATTGCTCTGTGATGAGAATAGCAAACAATTCTAGTATATATGCCCATAGAGGCTAGATGTGAGCCCCAAAGAGGCTAGCCCATAAGTGGCTTTATGACAAAGATGTATGCTCTAGAAGCTCTAGGAAGAGTTGTCCAAAATCCCATAAGCACAGAGAGTAAAAGTGGTACTATCCAAAAAACTATATAAGCATATACTTGACACTCATTTCAAGGGAATAGAACAATCATTCTGTGTCACTCAAGATTGTGTTTATGAGTCCAAGTTAATCTATCTTGGAACCTAATTCACTTGAGTTATAATTCTTTATCTCAATCATGTTTTATGACTATAACCTCCGTCCGCCATAGCTAGCATAGCTCTAGATCTGTGTTTTTTAACATGGCATCAGAGCCATGGCTGAGCTAGGTAGCTAGTGGGTGTAGTCCTTCAACATCTCCTTCTCATTGCATACTCTAAATCCTTTCTATCTCATTCCTTTTCCCTTTGTACAAGCTATTCACCACCCATTGCTATGTAGGAGGTGAGGAAGCTTAAGGAAGGAAGTGTTGCACTGCTAAGAAGATCTATTTGGAGTTCACATTGGAGGCATTGAGGTCCATTGTCATTTCCTTATTCTCAAGTTATCATTTGGGAGAAAAGAGAGAAAAGCTACAACCATTGAAGGCAAGCTATTGTTCAAAAACAAGCAAGGCAACAAAGGAAGAAGTAATTGGTAGAGACAGAGAAGAGAAAGGAGGTTTCGAAGGGTGCCCAAAGTTCCATAATCAAGAAATATATCTGCTTGTGAGAGTAGAAAATAGGAGGAAGGAATATAACTCTAATATGTGTGTGTTACTCATAAGCAAACATATTCCTTACTCCTGTTTTGAGCAAAGCAGTTCTACATGTATGTGTGCATGGAGGAGGGAAGCAGTGAGACTGAACATACAATTTGCAAGTGGTACCTTGGCCACACAATTTTGCAATGTATGCTTGTCAAACAAGTTGATTGCTTGACCACATTCTAGAAATGCTTAAACATGGGATTGTTGCAAATCTTTCCTAGCAAATGACCTCTCAATGTACTCAAAGATAGTCTTTGTCACTTTGCAATTGTGAAATAGAATGGGTACATGATGACCTCATTATTACAGAGCTAAGCTTATAGTGGCAATTGAAAGAGCAGCAGTATCTGGCAAGCTTAAACTATTACATTAGGGGTAAAAGCTTTGGTTTGAAACTGATAGTTGATAATTTCTAGTAATTGCAAAATAATGTTTTTCATGAACATTATGTTTCATATAAGTATGGAGTTTGATTCATTCAAATGCGTTTTAGTTGAAAGGACAACCTTAATTTCAATACTCAATAGTAGAGGATGGGAGATTGATAGAGAGTAAAGTTTCATGTTCACATTCATGAGGAAGCTAAGGTAGAGTTAGCAAGTGTGAATTATTATTTCTCTTAACATCTAGCACAATGTGACTACAAGTGGCTCTTAACATCTATATGTGAGAGGGGCTCTTGATCCATTACATTGATGCTTTTTGAGTGTCTCTAGAATCAAAAGTAATTGGTAGAGACATAGAAGAGAAAGGAGGTTTTGAAGGGTGCCCAAAGTTCCATAATCAAGAAATATGTCTACTTATGAGAGCAAAAAACAGGAGGAAGGAATATAACTCTCTTTCCTTGAAGGAGGAAGAGAAGGAGGAGAGAGGCTGGAGCTACCATCGTTGATGCTACTGATCAGATCGAGAGGAGGAGACAGAAAATGGCACCAAAAGCTGCCGTGTGGTTCACAATGCGCCAAAAGTTACTGTGTAGTTCATGATAGATTATCCTTCCTTTTCTAAACTAAAACCCTATTTACTAAACTAAAAGAGATACCATTTTTGATGCCACTGATCAAATCGAGAGGAGGAGATAGCAAACGGCACCAGAAGCTGTCGTGTGGTTCACGATGCACCAGAAGTTACTCTGTAGTTCATGATAGATTATCCTTCCTTTTCTAAACTAAAATCCTATTCACTTGTAAAAGAGCGCCAGGTTCCCTCCTTTTCCAATTGTAAAATATTAGATGGGTGTAGGCTAGAGGCATAAGGCTAGAAGAGGGAAATAGAGAAAGGACCTTGCCACAACGGTCAATCATGTAAAAAAGGGATGGATGCCCATGGTATTTTAGGGCTTGTATATAAAGTTCAAAAAGTGAATGGAAGCTCATTCTTTTGGTGTGTGGCTAGCAATAGTTCTCTTCTTCTTCTCTTCTTCTCTTCTCCTTTCTTGTGTGTGCTCTTGAGAGAGGGAGTGTGAGAGTGTGAGGGAGTGAGTGTGTGGGAGTGAGGGATCAAGAGGGTGAAGCTCTTCATCATCTCCTCTTCTCTTCTTCTCTTCTCTTTTCTCACGCATGCGGCTATGGTGGATGGAGCTTGGAGATGGAGGAGACTTGAGGATGCTTGAGCTAGTATCTAGGATTATGGAGCTACTGGCATGTGCAAGAGAGGAGGCAACTCATTTCGGCATCAAGGTAAGCTCACTACACTCGTAGGATCGACGACGTGTCAGCTAGGTGAGAGATAGCCATTAGAGCTTGCTTGAAACGCTTGAAACAATAAGCGATCCATGGGTCTTGGCAGTTGAGCGTGAGCTCCCTCTACATTTTGGCTCCGTTGTCAGGACCAACGGATTCAAGCTTGAGCACTTGCGCGCCTCATATCAAGCATCAAAGTAAGGGATTCATCCCCAAACTAGAGCTTGAGATAGGTAAGAAGTTGGATTTTTTAATCTTTGAAGCAAGTAAGTATTTTGGGTTATTTTGTTTGTTTGATGATTGAAAAAAATGGAGAAATCGTTTCAGTTTCTTACTTTCAATTCAAGTTGTATTTAGCATAGGTTAGGATTAGGAAATCAAATCAGAAAAGGGTAGGGTTTACCATTGCAAAACAAGGCACAAATCATGCAAAAATTGGCAAAAAGATTGCTAAGGATGCTTAATGTCGGCAAGTGAGTAATTGGGAGCATCCAACCCTTACCCGAGAAGGGGTTTAAGAGCCAAGAGGCCAAGGGAGAGCTCATTTGCAACCCTTGCAGTGAGAGAGAGAGAGAGAGAGAGAGAGAGCCCGCAGAAAATCGATTCGATCTTGTTGTGTTGGAGAGCCTACCGATCGCTTCAGGTATATCAATCACTTCCCCTTGCACCCTAATTGTGATCTCAAAGGTTGTGTGTGAAATGATTAGCTAAATCATCAATTTAGATCAAAGTCGCCTCGATGTTGCCTCGTCACGCACAACTCGCCTGTCCGAGCGGCCGGTTTTTGGGTCGAGTCCTAGAATTAGCCCTCAACCCTTTATCTTTCAGCCAACTCGGCCCAAAACCCTACTCAGTGCATCTGAGTGACATCACTCAATCCCACTTACAAACTTGGCACTCGGCCAACCATCCCGCTCGGCCCTCGGCCTGTCCGAGTGACCCAATTTGGCCCTTGACCAGCGCAAAACGTGGCCCTTGAACAAACCTGATTTGGCCCTCGGTCCGTGTGCCTTGGCCCATCTAAGTACACTCCCTCAGCTCGTCAAAGTGACCCCATCCGAGTGGACCTTTTTGGCCCATCCGAGTTAGCACCTCGGCCCGTTCGAGTCCACCCTATCCGAGTCATCCATTCGGCCCTCGGCCTCTACGCCTTGGCCCGTCCGAGTCACCCACTTGGCCCCTACAATTCAGACAAGTTGGGCCAAGTGTGGACTTTTTCAAATTTTCTAGAAATTTGACTAGACCCAGCTAGAGCTCAGTCGCACAACCTGTCATGAGTCCTCCTGACGCTCAGAACTCGATTCTAGTGCAAGGAATAGGCAAAATCATAAGGCGCATCCACTTAGTAGCTTGTGTAGGCTGTCGCAAGACCTAGAGTCCTAGAGACAACTTGATGAGTGATAAACCTGAACTGGACCAAGAATGAGAAAGGCAATGTAGCAAGAAAACCCGAAACCCTGTCAAGACGTCCAGAGAATTGATTGACAAGCCTATCAGGTCCAAAATGAAGCGAGAGTGCATGAGTCGCTTAGATATTGTTTGCCGCACTCACCTTGAATTTCCGCACTTGAAGTACACTTAAGGAAAACTAAAAGCCTAATTGAGCACAAGTGCACGGGAAGCGCACACACTGAGAGGATATAAATTGAGGATTGTATTTAATAAGTCAAGGAACTCACTCAGATAAACAACTCAAGGAACCCACCAATAGGAGAAGACCCAAAGACATAGACAGACTATCGACACACGGAGTAGGACCAAGCAAGGCACCAAAGAGTTGGATTTAACAAACTTACGCAACCTGATCGACAGCTTGGTGGAGCACAAGAACACGAAGATGGCAGAAGAAAACCTAGACCACAGGCCAAACGAGGAACTCGACTTAGGAGTCTTACCAGAGGGATTCAGTAGCTGGTTAGTAGCTACGATGCGTATGCCCGATATGAGCACTGCGGCAGGATAATAGATGCCATCATCGCAGACTTAGAAGAGGAGAGGAAGCTATCCCACAAGACACTGCAAAGCATAGTAGAGTATAATAGAGACCAACAAGCTAGGAACCAAAGGCAAACCACAAAATTGCGCGACGTACAATGGGTGTTGAACCTAGTCGGTAGAAACCGAACTCATCACGAGAGAGCCCTAGAAGGAGACTTAACGCTGAGTGAGCTTCTCATGAAGCGACTGCTAGATAACATAGCAGCAAAGCAAAGTGCTGCAACACTAGCAACATCACTGCTAGTAGGATTAGGAGCAAACCAAGGCTCTAAGAGCTAGTCCAAAATCCCAATCGTTGCAAAGCAGATCGTAGCCCCACGACGATCCATATAGTTTCTTGAGTAATTTGAGCAAGTTTGCAAAGCCAACTGCCTCACCGACCTGACTTGGCGCTCTCAAATGTTCGGGCTCTGCTTAGGTAACAAGGGCAGGACTTGGTATACGAGTTTAGATGCCGTAGAGCAGACCAACTTCAACGGCCTCAAGAACCTCTTTATCAAGAGATTTGTTGAGCCTGCATACTCTAACAATCTTCTAGTGCAATTGATAAATGTCAAGCAGAAGGAGAAGGAGGACATTCACAATTACGTGATCCACATGAGGAGTATCTTCAAGAGAATATTCCCCTACAGGCAAACGACCAACTGAAAGAGCAGTGTCAATTGTATTCATCAGCGGAATTCGAAATGAAGAACTGTATAAGGCTTTGGCAGGCAACTCAAGCTTGCAGCGAGATACGCTAGCTAGGGTTTTTGAGGAAGCCATGAGAGTTGATGACTGTTAGATATGATCAATACCCCACCCTCATTAGGTGCTACCAATGATCCATGGTGCTCAAAGTTGTAAGGCCCCCATTATGAGGAGAAGCCAAATGTGAGCTCGTACATTGGTTGAGTCTTGACTTGTATATCAGATGAGGTCTATGTGACCGGATGGTAAAAAGGTGGCTATTGTGGGTCTAATCTTTGGGTTAGACGGAGTGGTTAAGCTGGTAGCAGCTCGAGGCGCATTTGCATAGAGTTGCGGTGTAAGGGAGTTAAAAGGGGCCCCTATTGTGGGGTCCGGGGGCCGCAGAAGTGGCCCCTGGCTGGGGGGGTCCCAGGGGGGCCAGTGGCCCCCTTGGCGGGGGTCCGGGGCAGCACCCCCGGCCCGATGGTAAAGGGAATATTCCCTGGAATATTCCATGGCCGACTAGTGGAGGCTCATATGGTAGGTCGGCGGTCAGCAGGCCGACCTAATGACCTTTGAGGGCTATAAAAGCTAAACCCCTTCGCAGCCATCTCTCACTCATCTTTCACCCAGTCAAAGTTGTTGTTCCAGCTAGCCTTAAATTCTTCACCTATCTTATGTCTAGATCGCCATCTAAGCTTCACACAGTGGAAGCGCACGGGTGGACAGAGCCATCTTTGTATCAATTGTGTGAAGTTAAAGAATTTACTGATTCTCCTCTTATATGTTGTGTACTCTCTATTTCTTTCTCAGATTCTGTTCGCTGCGCCGTGTAATATTTTACATGGTATCAAAGCCCAGGGGGCTCTAGAGATCGGAGAGCGTGCAAGAGGCAAAGGCTTCAACAGCAAAGAGAAACTATGTCGACTTCCGGAAGTGGTGCAGGAGGTGGTGTTGTTGTACCGGCTATTCAAACACTGAGGATTTGTCCACCAACCTTCAGCGAAGGCAAGTTAGATGGTACAAACTACACCTTGTGGAAGTTCAAAATTACAACTATCCTTGATTCTTATGAGCTTCTCGAGACTGTGCTGGGGACTGAGACAAAACCACAGCCTACCCACGACCCATCAAATCCTAGTGTGATGATTCCTCCGAATGCAGATCTTCTACGAGCTTGGAAACGAAGGAATGCAGATGCATTGTGTGCCTTAGTTACAAGCTGTTCTAACAGTGTTTTGACTTTGATTCAGCATACAACCAAAGCATCAGAGGCTTGGAATGTACTAAGGAGTCAGTACGAAACATGAAACCAAACAAGGATTCAAAACTTGGAGAATCAACTAGCAGCGGAGAAGTTTGCTGAAGGAGAGACGGTTGAAGCATTCATCACTCGAATTAAGAATCTGCACGACCAAATGGCTGGTGTTGGGATACAAAAGACTAGCGAAGAGCTAGCTCGGAGGTGTCTTCGGATTTGTCCACAAAAGTTTGATGGACTAGTAACTCCCCTTAATACTCAGGTGAGACCTCAAGCTTTGACTTTTGAGGAGTTTTGTGCATTATTAATGGAGGAGTTGAGGCTGAAAGCCCGAGAAGGAAGCAACAATGGAGATGCTGCATTCTCTGCCAATGCAAAAGGCAAAGGTGTTTCCTCCACCAAAAATGATGGTGACAAAAAGAAGAAGGGCGGCAAGAAGAAGTTTCAAGGAGAGTGCTTCTACTGCAAGAAGAAAGGAAATGCAATTGCAAATTGTCGTGTCAAGAAGACAGATGAAAAGAATGGTACCCTTAAAAGTAAAGGGAAAGAGATAGTCAATACAGCTGAAGCAGAGTTGGAATTATTCATGGCAACCATTGAGGAAGTGTGCTCCTCGGCGCAAGAAGAATCTACCACTGACTCATAGGTGTTGGATAGTGGGGCCTCCCGTCACATAACCAACAAGAAAGGTCTATACAGTTCTATGCAACCTCTACAAGAATCCATCACTGTGACGGTTGGAAATGATGCTAAATGCCCTGCTGCGGGCACATGTACTATTTCTTTTGTTGCTACAAATGGTGAAGTCAAAAATCTTTCAAATGTGTTGTATGTTCCCGAAATCAGGAGAAATCTCTTATCAATTGCTGCCATAGCTGATATTGGTCATGAAGTGAGGTTCAAGAAGACAGGTGCATAAATTATTGATAGTGCTGGCACAATTGTTGGCAAAGGAGAAAGAAGAAACAACCTATATGAGCTAAGTGCTCTTACAGCCACCGCTGGAGTGGGCACAAGTAAGCTTTGGCATGAAAGGTTTGGACACATCGGATTTGCAGTATTGAAGGAGATGCAAAAGTAAGGTATGGTTGCTCACCTATCTACAATAATTGAATTGAAGAAACCATGTGAAGCTTGTATGATGGGCAAGCAACAGAGAAAGGCATTTCCATAAGAAAGCAAGAATAGAGCACAGGCTCCTCTAGAGTTGGTGCATGCTGACTTGTGTGGTAAGATGCCTACATAGGCCTTGGGGGGGATCTTCTTATTTTATGTTGATTGTCGACGACTACAGTAGGAACATGTGGGTGTACTTCCTTCGTGATAAGGCTCAAGCTTTTGGTAAGTTTAAAGAATGGCTAATACTTGTTGAGAATGAAACAAGGAAAAGTGTGAAGAAATTTAGAACAGATGGTGGTGGTGAGTTCAAATCAAAGGAGTTTGAAGGCTTTTGCAAGAGCAAAGGGATCAAGCATCAATTGACGACGCCTCACACACCTCAGCAGAATGGTGTTGTGGAACGCAGGAATTGCACCATTGTGGAGATGGCAAGATGCATGCTAAAGGGCAAGGGATTGCCTAACCATTTTTGGGCTGAAGCTGTTAATACTACAGTCTACATTCTAAATCGGAGCTATACAAAGGCTCTCAAGGGAAAAACACCTCATGAGGCTTACACTGGTAAGAAACCATCTATCTCACATTTCAGAATTTTTGGATGTGAATGTTATGCACATGTTCCAGATGAGAAGAGAAACAAGTTACAACCAAAAAGCAGAAAATGTAACTTCTTGGGTTATAGTGATGAGCAGAAGGCTTACAAATTATATGACCAAGAAGCAAAGAAGATCATCGCAAGCCGTGATGTGGTGTTCAAGGAGGAGCCGCATACAGTGGAGGAGGAGAAGGCAAGTTCTTCCACTTTATCATCAAGCGAAGAAGTAGTCCACTATGAACCTGTCCCGAGAGCTATCCCTATCCTTAAGGAGGAGGAAGCATCAACTTCAGATGATGAGGAAAAAGTTCACCAACCTGACATCACCCCACCGGAAAAGCCATTGCCGCGCTGGGTGAAGCAGCTCTATGACCACAATAATCCTATCCCTGCATTTGTTGAGGAGAAGGCAGACGGACCAAGGAGGTCTTAGAGAATAGAGGAGAAAAGGAGGGCTTCTGCTCACATAGTCAATATGGCCTTGATGGTTGAGATTATGAGAGAAGTAAAGGAGCCAACTGACTTAGAAGAAGCACTTGCAGATCCATCATGGAAGGCTGCTATGCAGGGGGAGTATGACAGCATAATGAAGAATGACACTTGGGAGCTAGTGGATCGACCAACAAAGCAGAAGGTTATTGGCACCAAGTGGATCTGGAAGGTAAAGTACAAGGCTGATGGTACCTTAGAAAAGTACAAAGCTAGACTGGTTGCCCAAGGATTTTCACAAGTTGAAGGGTTTGATTTTCAAGAGTCATTTGCTCCAACTGCCAGAATGATCACTATTCTCACGATACTTGCAGTGGTTGCCCACAAGAAGTGGCCAATGTACCAAATGGATGTTAAGTCAGCGTTCTTAAATGGTGACCTCAAGGAGGAGGTGTACGTGGCTCAGCCACCAGGGTTTGAGGCCCCCCATTCTGATAACAAAGTGTGTAAACTGAAGAAGGCATTGTATGGGCTGAAACAAGCCCCCAGAGCATGGTACCAGCGGATAGATAGGTTCTTTTTAAACCTAAACTTCAAAAGATGTGCCTCAGATGCTAACTTGTATGTTTACAGGGATGGTAAAAAGTCTGTAGTGAATGTCCTATATGTGGATGACCTTCTTATTACAGGTGACTATGAAGATATGATCAACCAAACTCGAAAGGCTTTGAGTTTTGAGTTTGAAATGACATACTTGGGCTTGCTGCACTATTGTTTGGGGATTGAAGTCTGGCAAGAGCCAGGAAAGATCTTCATCTCTCAGAAGAAGTATGCATGGGAGATCTTGAAGGCATTTGACATGACCGAGTGCAAGGAGATAGCTACACCTATGGAGGTGAATGCAAAGTTATCCGTCGAGGATACATCAGCACTAGCAGACATTGGGAGGTCTAGGAGGTTGGCTGATCTACTTGTGTAACACCAAGCCAGATATCAGTTTTGCTGTTGGTGTTTTGAGTAGGTTCTCAAACAAACCTCATGAGAGTCATTGGAAGGCTGGGATGCGGGTGCTCAGATACTTGAAGAAAACTCTTGACTATGGTATCACATACAGTTTCGAAACTTCTCTTGTGGGGAACTGTGACTCAGATTGGGCACGAGACATTGATTCCAGGAAGTCAGTTTCTAGTTATTGTTTCTCTTTGGGTTCAGGAATTTTCTCTTGGATTAGTAAGAAGCAACCAACAGTGGCATCGTCTTCTACCGAATCAGAGTACAAGGCAGCTTCTTTTACTGCATGTGAGGTTGTATGATTGAGAAGGATTCTATGGCATATGGGAATGCAGGATGAAGAACCAACTGTGCTGAGATGTGACAATCAGAGTTGCATCACCATTGCCAAAAATCCAGTGTTTCATGCACGCACTAAACATATAGAGATCCAGTATCACTATGTGCGTGATTTGATGGAGGATGGGATAGTGGAATTGGTCTACTATCCAACAGAGGAGAATGGATCTTATATCTTCACCAAAGCACTTACGAAGGATCTGTTTCAAGTTCATCTTCAGAGACTCGGCATTGGGCCAAGGAGATAGTTCACCTATGGGTGGACATTGAGGGGGGTGTTAGATATGATCAATGTCCCACCCTCATTAGGTGCTACCAATGATCCATGGTGCTCAAAGTTGTAAGGCCCCCATTATGAGGAGAAGCTAAATGTGAGCCCGGACATTGGTTGAGTCCTGACTTGTATATCAGATGAGGTCTATGTGATCGGATGGCAAAAAGGTGGCTGTTGTGGGTCTAATCTTTGGGTTAGACGGAGTGGTTAAGCTGGTAGCAACTCGAGGCGCATTTGCATCGAGTTGCGGTGTAAGGGAGTTAAAAGGGGCCCCTATTGTGGGGTCTGGGGGCCGCGAAACTGGCCCCTGGTTGGGGGGTCCCAGGGGGGCCAGCAGCCCCCCTGGCGGGGGTCCGGGGGCGGCGCCCCCGGCCTGATGGTAAAAGGAATATTCCTTGAAATATTCCCTGGCCGACTAGTGGAGGCTCACATAGTAGGTTGGTCAGCAGGCCGACCTAACGACCTTCACGGGCTATAAAAGCTAAACCCCTTCGCAGCCATCTCTCACTCATCTTTCACCCAGTCAGAGTTGTTGTTCCAGCTAGCCTTAAGCTCTTCACCTATCTTCTGTCTAGATCACCATCTAAGCTTCACACAGTGGAAGCGCACGGGTGGACAGAGCCATCTTTCTATCAGTTGTGTGAAGTTAAAGAATTTACTGATTCTCCTCTTATCTGTTGTGTACTCTCTATCTCTTTCTCAGATTCTGTTCGCTGCACCGTGTAATATTTTACAATGACCAGCTGAAAGAGAGAAACTCTAGGATCTTAAACTCAGAAGAAACCAACTCACGGAGCTTAGAGAGATCTTCAACCTCTAGTGAATGATCAGGCCCAACCACCCAAGATAAGGGGAAAGCCACGGAGACAAACCAGGACTTGGCTGATGTAAAGATGGAGATAGCGAAGCTGCAAGACATGTTGAGATGACCAACACGCCCACACGTCCAATGCATGTACTGTGATGGAAACCACTTGCCAGCTGAGTATCAAGACCTTGCGCTAACTGCGGTAGGTTCGGTCACGACATCGCCCATTGTAGATTACCAAGAAAACTTCCGTACTCGCAACCATACGGCCAGCCCTACCTGCGAACAGGCCGCAACCATTCTTTGGAAGGGGAGTCCCATTGGCCCTTCCTGCACCTAACAACATTAAGGTGACTATTCCTAGGATGGACATAAACCCTACAGGCATACCTAGACCGCTTGGTCCCTACGTGACCCATCCACTGAGTGACGCTTCAGTCCACTATGTGAAAGAGCCGAATGAGGAAGAGACTTACGTATACCCTTAGTCTCACGGGACGATGAGGGAAATGCAGTCCTTATGGACTATTGACCAGTACCGGTGATTGCATTAGGAAGAGGACGAGGTAGAGGCCTAGGAGGGCAGACGCAAGATCCAATCATCTATTGGACTTGTGGTCACCCAGGGCATGTCTCATTATGCTGCCCTGAGAGGGAGTAGCAGAACAGAGACAAAGCTGACCTAAGGTGCATTGAGTGCATGATCACTCATCTCTTTGTCAATTGTCCAAAGCGAAAACCATCTTCGAGTTCAGCCAATGTGCCATCTATCCCATCGAGGCTATTTGGTTTCTAGAACCTCAATGGGGAGGCCACACCTATCCCATTGCGGGTCATGACTCCTGCCCAGACAAAGCAGACTGGCATACCACTACTAGGGCCTAGCAACCTCGATGCAGCATCGATAGGAAAGAAGAGCCATAGGCAGAGAAAGAAGAGGCTTGAAGCTAAGGTTGCACTAAAAATTGAAAGTGCTACTACTCTGCCTACTAGAAAGAAGGTCACTGATGCAGAGGTAGAAACTTCAGCACCTAAGATGGTCGAAAAGGAAAGTGCTAAGGTAGGGCAATACCTGTAGAAGCGCCAACTAGAGGCCATAGAGAAAGTGAAGGAATAGGTGAAAGAGGCCCAAGAGCACCTAAAGGACGTTGAGACTATCCTAGAGGACGAGATCAATGATCTCTCTAGCATAAGCACGCCAATCTCACCCCCTCAACCAAAGTCGAGGGATGCGACCGCACCACAAGCATTACCGCTTAGGCCAAGACTTGATGCTGCAGCCCTGCAAATCAATCACGGCTATTGGCCAGGACAATCTGGATTAGGAGAGAGACGAGTAGCCAAGACCTCCTTACTAGGCTGGTGACCCCCCTGTGATGCTAGATTTGGGAGACCTGCTTAAGCTTAAGTAGCATTCCACCCTATGGCAAGACCTGAAACAGTGGGTTGAAGGATCACGAGAGCAAGATACTAATCTACACGACCATGATGCAGAGACACAAATATTGACTTTGACACTGCACTCTGTGCCAAAGTCCTTGCAAGTTAATGCCTTCTGGGAGGGCACCGAGATGCATGCAGTCTTATTGGTCCTAGCCCTAGGTGACACAATGAGAAAGGGGATCGTAGACACGGGAGCTGGGGTTAGTGTGCTTAGCCATGCAGTGCTTCAAACTTGGGGAAACCCACCTATTGAGATTGCTAAGTTCAATGTCACACTAGCAAATGGTATGAGAGTGAAATCATTCAGGGTGCTAAAAAATTGGCCAGTGAAAATCCCAGGTGTCCAATTCTCAATTGACTTTATAGTCATGAAGGGTGTGGACTACCATATCCTATTAGGACGACCCTGGTTGCGCAATGCCAGAGTCATCGAAGATTAGGCTAACAGCTTAATCTTCCTTGGCAATAGAATGGACACCATGAGGGTAGAGAGGGACACCTGGAAGACCTCACCAGTTGACTTGGATACCATCTCCGCGATGCTTAAAGTGAACGCTCAAGTCAAGAAGTCCTATGGACCCTTGACCAAGTATATTCCATGCCCAGAGGACAAGCGAGATGCATGTCCTTGCTACAATCGACCTACCATTCTCGAATCATGAGGCATACAAGCAAGCCATCAAGACAATTGGTAAGTCTAAAGACGCACCCTTCATACTAGTTTGCATGATGGCAGGAACCCTTCAGGGGAGACCTAAACCTGTCACCTTCCAAGTGCCAAATACCAAGAGGAAACCCCAAGAGATTCTGAAATAATTCACGGGCAAGCTAGCTGGCAATCCAGCAGTAAACTTCAAACCAGTCCAGGATCTCTAAGATGAATCCAAGTGGCAATGGACCAAGGTGCATGACTTGAACCTCATGTACAACTGGGCCCTAATCCCCAATCAAAGACAAGAGATATACCAAGACCTAGGAGATGACGAGCAGTCTGACGAAGAGGACTCCAACGACGAATACGAAGACTGCCAATGACTTGACTGAGAAAGAGGAAACGAGTCTTATTGCTCTCTTGTGCGAGTACATAGACATATTCGCTTGATCCTTAGAAGAGCTTAAGGGGGTAGATCCAAGTGTAGTGACTCATAACATACCCATGATGCTAGATCCTATGCCGATCAAGCAACGACCATACCCTATGAATCCAAAACATGCTCACGCAATCAAGGTAGAGATTGAGAAGCTGATGAGAGTAGGATTCATTTATAAAATTGAGCACATGGACTGGGTATGGCCCATAGTCATTGTCATGAAGAAGAATGAAAAAATCAGAGTCTGCATCAATTACAAGAAGGTGAACATTGCTACTAAGAGGGACAACTACATTGTAGTACACCGAGCACATGCTCGAAAGAGTGGACGGCAAGGAAGCCTATAGTTTTTTGGATGGCTTCTCGGGATACAATCAAGTGCAAGTGCATCCTACCGACAGGCATAAGACTCTGCCTTTGCCACTGAGTGGGGCATCTTTGCTTACATAGTCATGCCCTTCAGGTTGACTAATGCCGCTGCCACCTTCCAATGCCTCATGTGCACCATATTTAAAGACATGCTTCGCAAAGAGTTGGAAGTCTTCATAGATGACTTGTGTGTTCATTCAACCTGGAGAGAACACTTAGACAAACTCCGAGCAGTCTTTGAGCGGTGTCGCCTATATCGTCTCTCCCTAAACCCCTTAAAGTGCCAGTTTTGGGTGAAGCATGGATGTATCCTAGGGTACGTGGTGTCAAAGAACGGCATTGCCACTGACTTCTCAAAAGTCAGGGTTATTGTTGATCTTCCACCCCCAATCAACTATAAGAGAGTTCAATGCTTCTTAGGCCATATAGGATACTATCAGCAGTTTGTGTTGAATTACGCATTGATTGCCAAACCTTTATACAAGCTGCTGATTGTCTTTGAATGGACTAAAGCATTCCAATGAGCATATGAAGAGTTGAAGAAGGCTCTAACCACAGTAGTGATTCTACAAGCCCTAGATTGGACCATTACCTTCCACGTGCATATCGATGCCTCGCAATTTATTGTCGGGACAGTGTTGTGCCAATCTTGCAAACACAACCTAGACTACCTAGTGAGCTTTACTACTAGCAGACAACTCACTGAGATGAAAATGAATTGCTCGACGACAGAGAGAGAGAGGGCTTGGCCATGGTGTTTGCTGTGAAGAAATTCTAGCATTATCTATTGGCTACACCCTTTACCTTCTTTGTGGACCATCAAGCCTTGCTATATCTAGTGAATAAACCTTGTGCTATAGGACGCATAGCTCGATGGATCCTTTTGCTTTTGGAGTTCGACTTCTCCATGGTTATACGGAAAGGAAAACATCACTACATGGCTGACCATATGTCATGCATCCCCACAGGAGGGGCCGCTAGAGAAGGCATTGCCCATGAATTGCCAGACGCCCATCTCTTTAACCTTTCCAATGAGAGAGATTTATATAAGGTTGATCTAACACCATATTGGGTAGATGACATAGTCCAAGTGCTTGAGCACGGACTGCCTGAGCGACCGATAGAAAAGGAAAGACTTAGGCAACTCATCCTCAAGATCCAACCCTACCAATTTGATAGTATGCTAGCTACATTGACTAGGGCAAGATGGACTTCTGTGTAGATGCATGTGCAAGCATGAGATGCACGATGTGCTCTAAGAGGCGCACAGTGGAATCACTAGTGGGCACTTTAGCAGAGACACGATAGCCTGCAAGGTGCTGTAGTCTCAACTATGGTGGCCAACATTGTTTCATGATGCAGCATGATTCATTAAGCATTGTGACGAGTGTCAGCGGACAAAGGTCCCAATTCGTAAGGATCAAATGGAGTTGACCCCAATCATTGCACGATAACCCTTCAAAAAATGGAAAATTGACTTCATAGGACCCATCAGCCCAACTGCACAGTATTCACATGCCAAATACAATAATTGTAGCCACCGACTACTTAACGAAATGGGGAGAAGCGGATCCCTAAGGCCCGCATGGCCAGAGGCACTACTCGCATGCCGCCCTCAAGTTTGATCACACCAAGCCCCATAAAACCTCAAAGCCAAAAGCCGCAGCGCTTTCAAGACCCATATCCATCAAGCTCATCTGCACATACGCCCAAGAAAGTCGAACAAGCCTATCGGCCCAAATGACAAACACTATCATATGAATCAACATCCAATAGAGTCACTTAGACTTCCCTGATCCATACCTAAGGCAGTAGTCTGTCAGACGTCACTGTTACTACCCCAGCCCTAATTCAAAAGGTCCAACCACAATCTCAAGAACACCTGCAACTGCAACTATTTGTTGTCCAACCACAAAGGTAGCAATCTGTCAGATGTCACTCCTACTACCCCAGCCCTAATTCAAAAGATCCAACCACAATCTCAAGAACACCTGCAACTGCAACTATTTGTTGTCCAACCACAAAGGCAGCAGTCTGTCAGAGATCACCACTACTACCCCAGCCCTAATTCAAAAGGTCCAACCACAATCTCAAGAACACCTGCAACTGCAACTACTTGTTGTCAAAGGCTCTAGTTTTATCAAACCCCAACGGCCAACAAGCCTTCGACCCCCTTATGAGCGAGAATCATTCTTAACACTAGCCGCTAATCTGGCTGAGGACACAGAGGAGGATGTGATTGATTGCATTAGAGACTCGATGCCACTTTCATGTCATTAGCTCTGAGCTATGATCTCTTGGATTTAGCCCTACTGCAAGAACCCTGATCCCAGGAGGCATATTCCATGGTGGATTCCGTGAGGTTTTACGGTGGATTCCGTAAACTTAGATGACCGGGGCTCATACACAAAGAGGATTCTTTGTGCGAGAAGTTGATGGGGACGCCTGTCCTTTTCGGGCGTTTCATTAATTTAGTGTGTACGTGGGTGATTCCATAGCGGGTGATTCCGCAAAATGCATATTAAATTAATAAACGTTTATGAGTTTAGAGTGCGCACTCGCAATAAATTAAGGTTAGGATTTATTTTCTAACCAGTTGATTTATTTATGTAGCTCAAGACTGCTAGGTATTCACTTTTGTCGGTTTAATTGTATTATTTTACTAACGATTGTGAATGCTTCAGTTGATGTGTAGAGATAGCAGCAGTGGCGGAGGAAAGCATTGGAGTCTAGCGAGTATTCGACCTTTGGATTATATTTTGATAGGCGCCACGCCTATATTTTGTTATGTCTATCGAGACATTGATTATTGATTATTATTTTGTATACGCCTATGCGCACGGATATGTTATTTCTATTTGGACATTGAGATTAGGCGTGCCAGAATCTATGGGCACCGTCCATTAGCTTTATTTCCTATTTTTGTAGAAAGCAAACTCAAAAGCTAAAAGCTTGTCATATTTTTGTAAATTGGGCTATTATTGAGCATAAAGATGGAAATATACATAAAATACATGCTTTGTGAAGCGCTCACACAAGGCATGGGGGGAGATTGAACCCAATTGGTCTCTTGCTTCTTGTCGTTCATGCTTTTACATTGTTTTTTGTGCAAAAAGGTAGAGTTCATTGTTCTTGGGGACCTTCCGGGATTCACTACGTGAGCATTCTGCGACCGATCTGCGCACCAGTGGTATCAGAGCGGAGCTGAGATCAAGAGCTTCCAATCGCTACCAATCTCGGGCAAAGGCGGAGCTTCAGGAACGATCGGGCTCTACAGTCAATCTCGTCGCGAACCATCGATACAGGCAGACTTCTGGCGATCAAGAACCCCTGTTTCTACTCTCAGATCGCGAAGGACCAGGCTGTGCAGGCGGAGGACCACGCATCCATCTCCTTCATCAAGTCTTGGAAAAACCAGAGATAAGCTTCATTATTTTTCTCATTATTTCTTTCAAAAAGCTTAAGAGAAAGCTTAGAAGCTTGGTGGGAAGTTAGGAAATCAATCGATTGATCCAGGAGGAGGCCCGCGTTTTTCGCGCCGTCACGAAAAAAACGCCCCCCCTGAAATCAAACGACTTACAGATTAAGCTTTTTAAGCTTAATCACCTAAGACTAAGCTAAGTCACTCCAATCACACAGGGCAACAAAGTCACCAAACTCCGGGTCCTGCGCATCAAAAGTCAAGTTCTGCAAGTCAAGTGGAATCAAGTCTTGCAAGTTCATCAAGTCGGCCTAAGTTCTGCAAGTCTGCAACTCTGCAAGTCAGACTAGTCAACTGGAGTCAGAACTGACTAGTGCTTAAAACTCCTAGAAGGCTTGTTCCTAGACAACTCCACATATGGATGATCCTATGGCTGAAGACGACTTACCTAAGCCTACCATGGAACAAAAGCTGGATCTAATCATGCTACAATTGGAAGAAGAACGAAGGGCTAGGCAAGCATTGCAAGCGCAATTGACAAAATTACAAAGAGCGTCTACCGACAAAGAAGAACCTCAAGCTGAAGATTTGATTCGACGTACCATCGACGCCACTCTTGAAGCACAAACCATTCGCAAGGAATCAAAGATAAGCAAACGAAGTTTCAAATTTCGCACTTTCAATGGCATACGAGAAGGAAAGACTGTTTTATCATTCATTAGCCAGTTTGATGACTATTTCCATGAGGAAACTTATCCAGAAAAAGATAAAATCAAGTGTGTTACTAATCATCTGATAGACAGAGCATCACTTTGGTGGACTGTAGTACGCAAAAGCATAGAATGTCCTGCTACTTGGGAAGATTTCAAGAAGAAGTTCATGCAGAATTTCCTTCCACCGCAGTTTCATGAGAAGGCTATCAAGCAATGGGATTTACTTCAACAACGGGATTGTGAGCCTATACCACAGTATACAGAGCATTTTTGGAATGCACTCCTACAGCTACGCATGCTTGAAGACGTACCAGAGACGACACATAAGCGGAAGTATATGTCTGGACTCCTTGGACATTACTACGCTGAAGCGAACATGTTCAAGCCTGCTACCCTTGAAGACGCCATCTCTCTAGCTCACGACATTGAAGATAAGTAACACGGAAGAGACAGACAACCACAGCAATTCCAAGCCAATGGTAATTATGGATCTAAACAATTCAATTCCAATTTTAGAAGGTTTAATCCAGGGCATTTCTCATCACCATCTTTTCGCAAGAATTGGGCTAAACCACCTGCATTACCATCCAATGTCAATCCAAATCTTAAGCCTATTCCACAAGCAAATCCAAATGTACCCAGACTTCCAGCCATTGCAAATAATGTAACCAAAGCCAAGCCAATAGTATGCTATAAGTGTCACCAGCCAGGGCATCTCGCAGCAAATTGTCATTCACAGAAGCCACCAGCACATATCAACTATCTTGGAGCCATGGACGAAGCCGAGCATGAGGATATGCCTGCTTTCACTGAAGATGAGGATGATCCTACTACTACTTCCGACACTTTACCAGGTATGCCTACTCCACATTCATTATTGACTATGAAATGTTTTGTGCATGGAAAGGAAAGAACTATCTTGCATGATGACGGTAGTACTCATGACTTTATTTCAGCAAAATTGGTAAAGGAATTGAAATTACATACAGTACCTACGCATTATCGCATAAAAGCTGCATTTTTAGGCACTAGGTACAATGGTACACAAGAAGTACAAGATTTAGAAATTCAAATTGGTTCATACACTGAAAGGAGAAATTTCTTAGTTGTTCCATTACAGTCAAGCAACATTATTTTAGGAATGCCTTGGAGACACCAGCATAACCCAAATATAGATTATTCCACACACACAATGAATATTAATTTTCAAGGAAAATCTATTACATTATATGGTATGCATGCATCTAATATTTTTCCACTGCTTTCGCATACTCAAGCAAACGTGCACTACGCAAGAGTACTAAATCATATCTCATTTGGGTGAATGAATTGCAAGCAAAGGAAAATCATATGCACCCTAGGCATAAGGAATTTCTTGCATATTTTAAGGACTGTTTTGCAAAAGACCTACCACCAGGTTTACCACCTTCACGACCAGAAGACCATAAGATTGATTTAATCCCTGGCACACAACCACCTTGCAAAGCACCATATAGGCACAATCAAATAGAGCAAAAAGAAATCCAGAGTCAAGTTGAAGAATTACTAAATAGAGGTTTAATTCGACCTAGCAATTCTCCATTCGGTGCACCTGTACTCTTAGTCAAGAAAAAGAATAATACCTATCGTATGTGTATTGACTACCGAGCATTAAATAAGATCACTGTAAAGAATAGGTATCCTATACCTAGAGTTGATGACCTTATGGACAAACTGCAAGGATCTTCTATATTTAGTAAAATTGACCTTAAGTCTGGATATCATCAGGTGAGGCTAGATAAATCTGACATATTTAAGACTGCATTCAGAACACAATTTGGCCATTACGAATTCTTAGTCATGCCATTCGGATTGACTAATGCACCTGCTACTTTCAGTAGAATGATGAACCGTATCTTTCTGAAATATCAATATTGTGTGATTGTTTTCTTTGATGATATTTTGGTGTTTAATCAAAGTGAAAAAGAGCATTATGAGCATTTATCATTAGTTTTTCAATTACTGAAAGAAAATCAATTGTTTGCAAATCCTGAAAAGAGTGAATTCTTTAAGACAGAAATAAAATATTTAGGTCATATTATATCAAAAGAAGAAATTAAAGTTGATCCTAAGAAAATTGATGCAATATTGCATTGGCATGTTCCTAAAAACGTGCATGAATTACGCTCATTCCTTGGTCTTGCTAGTTTCTATAGGAAGTTTGTACGTAATTTTTCATTACTTGCTTTACCATTAACCAAACTTCTTAAGAAAGGAATTGTTTATCAATGGACTGAAACTCAGCAGAAATTATTTGACTTACTGAAACGTGCATTAACTAATGCCCCTGTTCTACAATTGCCTGACTTTAATAGACCATTCTTTCTAGTTGTGACCGATGCTAGCGGATCAGGAATAGGATCCGTACTAATGCAAGACAATCATCCAATAGCATATTCTAGTTCTAAACTGAAACCCTCTGAGCTGAAATATTCCACTTATGACAAAGAACTATTAGCAGTTGTACAAGCATTAAAACAGTGGAAACACTATTTAATGGGTTCAGAATTCATGATAAAGACCAACCAGCAAAGCATTAGACATCTACTTAGCCAACCCCAAATTTCTGACCGTCATATCAAATGGGCTTCCTTCATTCAAAGTTTTCATCCTATCATTCAATACCAACCTGGAAAAGAAAATGTAGTTGCTGATGCATTGAGTAGAAGACCTGCAATTCATAATATTTCTGTCATATCTTTTGATTCTTTGATTGCTATGAAAGATACATATCACCAGGATATTACTTTTCATTCTGATTGGAAAAAATTAGTTCAAAATAATTTCATTCATGTTGATTCATTGTCATATAATGATGGATTTATGTTTTTTGAAAAGAGATTGTGTGTTACTATTCCATTCCGATCTTTTGTTTTGAATGAAATTCATTGTCCCCCATATCAAGGTCATAGAGGTATCATATCTACATTACGCATGTTAACTGAAGATTTTTATTGGCCGCATATAGATGCAGATGTATCTAATTTCGTTTCTGAATGTTTGATTTGTCAAAGAATAAAGAGACATCATGGTAAACAGTATGGATTACTAATGCCTTTGTCTATTCCATCTAAACCTTGGGAACATATTTCTATGGATTTCATTACTGGTTTACCACATACTAAATCTAACCATGACATGATTTGGACTGTTGTAGATAGATTTAGTAAGCAAGCATATTTCATTCCATGTAAGAAAACTTTAACAGCATCACAAGCAGCACAATTATTTTTGAAAACTATTTTTACTAACCATGGATTGCCAAAAGTGATTATTTCAGATCGTGATTCTAGATTTTGTAACAAATTTTGGATTACACTGTTTGTAAATCTAGGCACAAAGATTGATTTCTCATCTGCATTTCATCCAGAAACAAATGGACAAACAGAAGCCACAAATAGTACCATTCTAGATCTTTTACGTGCATATACTATCTCTAAACCTCAGACATGGGACACTCATTTGCATTTATTACAGTTTGCATACAATAATACATCGCACACATCTACAAAGAAAGCACCTTTTGAAGTCATCTATGGATATATATTATCTACACCTGTTGCATCTTTGTCTAATAGAATTCATAGTGCTAATAATATTGCTACTATGCATAATAGTATTTTTGATGAGGTTAAGGATATGATTGCTAAAGCCCAACAATCATATACCAAACAAGCCAACAAGAAAAGACAAGCTATGAATTTCAAAGTTGATGATTATGTTTGGCTCAGAATAGAAAAACGTAGACTGCAAAGTGTAGATAGACATCCAGTTGTCAAATTAGCTCCTAGATTCTATGGACCATTTAGAATCATTCATAAGATTAATGATAATGCATTCAAATTAAAATTATCATCTCATTGGAAAATTCACAATACATTTCATATTAGTTTATTGAGACCATTTAGAGGCCAATTACCTATCCACCCTGTTTATGAAAATCCACCTTTATTAGAAGAAGAGACCGAAATACTTGAACTAGAAGCCATCATAGACACTGACTACATGACCACTAGAACTGGCCGAAGGTATTCTAGATATCTAGTTAAATTTAAGAACCATCCTGTAGAGGAAGCACAATGGATACATGCTAGAGACTTAAATGCTTTCCCCACTCTGTTAGCTCCACATTGAGCTAATAGCAATTGAGGTCAATTGCTATCCCACCCGGGGGGTATGATGCCAGGAGGCATATTCCACGGTGGATTCCGTGAGGTTTTACGGTGGATTCCGTAAACTTAGATGACCGGGGCTCATACACAAAGAGGATTCTTTGTGCGAGAAGTTGATGGGGACGCCTGTCCTTTTCGGGCGTTTCATTAATTTAGTGTGTACGTGGGTGATTCCATAGCGGGTGATTCCGCAAAATGCATATTAAATTAATAAACGTTTATGAGTTTAAAGTGCGCACTCGTAATAAATTAAGGTTAGGATTTATTTTCTAACGAGTTGATTTATTTATGTAGCTGAAGATTGCTAGGTATTCACTTTTGTCGGTTTAATTGTATTATTTTACTAACGATTGTGAATGCTTCAATTGATGTGTAGAGATAGCAGCAGCGGCGGAGGAAAGCATTGGAGTCTAGCGAGTATTCGACCTTTGGATTATATTTTGATAGGCGCCACGCCTATATTTTGTTATGTCTATCGAGACATTGATTATTGATTATTATTTTGTATACGCCTATGCGCACGGATATGTTATTTCTATTTGGACATTGAGATTGGGCGTGCCAGACTCTATGGGCACCGTCCATTAGCTTTATTTCCTATTTTTGTAGAAAGCAAACTTAAAAGCTAAAAGCTTGTCATATTTTTGTAAATTGGGCTATTATTGAGCATGAAGATGGAAATATACATAAAATACATGCTTTGTGAAGCGCTCACACAAGGCATGGGGGGAGATTGAACCCAATTGGTCTCTTGCTTCTTGTCGTTCATGCTTTTACATTGTTTTTTATGCAAAAAGGTAGAGTTCATTGTTCTTGGGGACCTTTCGGGATTCACTACGTGAGCATTCTGCGACCGATCTGTGCACCAAACCCTTTGCAAATGAAGTTTGAACGATGCCTTGTTCTTGGGAGATGTTTGAATTTTCATTCACAAAAGCCTCTAACTCCACTGCTGAATTTCTCACGAGCGATGTATCCAAAGAGCAGGAGGCCATCAAACAATGCCTCATCACGTCCTATGATAAATGAACCACTTATGCCATTATTGACCAAGAAATCACAGAATTATCAAAACTTGCCGATACAGAATCCCCATTGTTTAGGCATTGGTACACTCTTTGATTTCAATGGGAAGTTGAAGGATTCTAAATAATGACCAAAGCTGAGCAGCGCTACGTAATCAAAACAGTGGAGTACGACCCCACTTACATCTTGCCAACCTCGTATAGAGTGTTAACCACTCTTCATGGCCAACCCATGGAATAGCACATCAAAGGACACCCCTACCTCGATCGCTTATTGATTGAGGAAGAGATACATATTGCTAATCGTGTCGATCTTGGTGACTTTCTAATAGATGTTCTCGCATACATCACACACATAGGCATTCGACCCTTTGATCTAGACCGCGAAGCTCAATTAGAGTACAATCCCAATTTCTATACTTGGCTCCTACGCAGGTAAATCCTAGACCACATTTCAGAATGCCCTTGACCTCCTAACTTTCGATCCTAGAAAGGATTATTCTCAAGCTGGAAGGGGAGGGGGGTAATGTGAATCAATCCAAAACCAAGGAAAATCAAGCAAATGCATAAATACGTAAAAAACGAGTGAGGTAGAGAAAATGGCACGAGAACTTTGAAATAAAGGGAAAAAAAGTCAAATCTGAAGGGAAGAATCTACATTGGATTTTAATGCTTTCATTCAATAAACACATAGAGTCTTTCTTTTCTAGAAAATTATTATTTTGAAAGCACTAATGAAAACTTGGGTTCATGACAGGAATGAAAGATGTCGCAGCAAGACCGTGCCCATCGACTCCCATTCACGGAGGAGGAAAGGATGCAATATCGCATCACCCTAGAAATCCGCGCCTACAACCAGCTCAAATTTCGAACCATCCATAACATAGAGGGTGTGGTGGCCAAGGAGCAAATAACCAAGAGAGTTGTCGAGCATTGCAACCTCACAAAGTACCTTGAGAAGTTTTCACAAGAGCCTGACCACATGAAGTGTGTGGAGCTCCTCAGAATGTACAACCCAGACCAAGAGTGCAACATCGTGACGGTGGGAAGGGGAGAAAAGGCCAAGCAGGTGCAAGTACACTTAAACCCAGCCTTGGTGGAGAAGGCATTGGGGTTGGAGCCGAAGGTAGAGAAAAGCATAAGAGAGATGTTTATGTCATGCTTAAGATGAAGAGAAAAGAAGTACTGACCAATGACAGCATCAGCATCCAGGACATTCCTGATGTGGAAGCCCATCTATAAGCAAAGCTAGTGCATGTGCTCTTCTCTAGCCAGCACTACAACTCCTTGACGCATCGAATCAGAGTGCCTGTGCTGGAGAATGTGGCAACTCGTGCCTTGGACGAAGTCGACTGGAATGGCTATGTACATAAGACCATTGACCAGGCAACAAAAGTGCTAGCTTTGGGCAGTAAACCAGGAGGTGGGGATTCCCCAGCGTCTAAGACCACAAAAATAAAGAAGGCCTCATCCAAAGCCTCATTCATTGGCTATGGAAGCATTTTGACTGCCCTCATTCAGGAGGTGGTAAAACACGCTCAGAATGCAAAGGAAGGAGAAAGATAAACACCCAAGAGATTTCCCCCTCACCAGGACAAAGAGGTATCCAGTGAAAGAATTGAGAGTGAAGAAGAAGGGGAAGAATAGAAGAAACAGATGCAAAGAAGAAAAAGAAGAAAAAGAAAAGCATGAAAGGAAAAGCAAGAAGAACATCACACAAGGACATGGAAAAAACCACTCACTTAAAGAAGCACTTAGCACCACATAAAACACGATCACTGCACCTGGGGGTCCTCAAGTTAGGCGTGCTCGGTGGCTTCGGTCAGTCGGCTCCGCTCCTAACCCCCTAGCCCTTTTGATCCCCCACTTCACGCTTAGGGCCCATCAAGGGCAGAACATACCACCTAGGGAGGTAACACTCGCTAGACCTCTTACCCTAAGCTACTTGCACCACACCTCCCTTTGCACGAATGGGGTCCTCAAGTGTGGGATGTCACCCAGGCTTGCCTGTGGTTAGATCCACCTCCCCATTCCACTAGCATAAGCACGATGCACCACACAATAAGGTAGACACTCCCCTTAGATAATGCACCGTACCTTCTCCTTTCAGGCATTACAAAAGGCGACAAACCACCAACTTCGGAGGCTCCCATCATCCACTTGGCATCCAATTGGCTTCTCCAACAAACATCATTACCAAGCTTTCACAAGCACCCGAGTCTACATGTGGCCCTACCCTCACACCCAAACAGTTTCCCAACTGCCTATCATTCCCCCAACAATAGCCAGAAGTGCCATGGGATTGGCACCCATCTCGGATGGGGGTAATGTTAACCCCAAGTTGAGATGGCGGAGAAAGATGGCGGAGAAATGAAGGAAAAAGTGAAAAAAAGATGGAAAAAGAGCAAAGACATGTAGGCGGCCTCTAAAGCTAAGCTGGGGCAAAAAGCACAATTTTAAATGAAAGGCACCTCAAAAAGCTCTAAAAACTCTTGTAAAAGAACACCAAGCTCCCTCCTATTCCAATTGTAAAATATTAGACAGGTGTAGGCTAGAGGCATAAGGCTAGAAGAGGGAAATAGAGAAAGGAACTTGCCACAATGGTCAGTCATGTAAAAAAGGGATGGGTGCCCATGGGATTCTAGGGCTTGTATATAAAGTTCAAAAAGTGAATGGAAGCTCATTCTTTTAGTGTGTGGCTAACAAGATTTCTCTTCTTCTTCTCTTCTTCTCTTCTCCTTTCTTGTGTGTGCTCTTGAGAGAGGGAGTGTGAGAGTGTGAGAATATATAGGGAGAAGCTAGTACAAGAGAAGGGAGGAAATAGGGGAACAAGATTTGGTAGAAGATTGGACTATCTCACTAGACAAGAGCTTAAGCAAACAACACTTGTTGCCAAAGGACATGTAAGAGATCTTACTCTCAAGTTATGGATGAGAAAGTCTCGGCTTGTAGTTCTCTCAGTGTGAAAATAAGAAGTTTACATGAAGCCAACATGGAGTCTCTAAGTCAAAAAGATATCATGAGATTTTGTAATAATTGTAAAAATTACACGGCACAGCAAAAAAAATCGGAGAAAGAGATAGAGAGTACACAATAGATAAGAGGAGAATAAAAAATTTAATTTAGCTCCAAACAACTGATACAAAGATGGCTTTGTCCACCTGTGCACTTCCACTGTGAAGCTTAGATGGCGATCTAGATAGAAGATAGATGAAGAGCTTAAGACTAGCTGGAACAACTCTGATTGGGTGAAAGATAGATGATTGATGGTTGTGAAGGCGGTCATGATGGATAACCTTTCATATGCACTTGTGTCTATTGACCTTCCACATGCACCTCCACTAGTTGGCTAGGACATATTCCAAAAAATATTCCCTTTACCATTGGCTATGGCCCTTGATGACTCCCTTACCTGCAACTTGATGCAATGTGCATCGAGTTGCTACCAGTTTAACTACTTCATCTAACCCAAATATTAGACCCACAATGGTCACCTTTTTGCGATCCGATCACATAGACCTCATCTGACATACAAGTTAGGACTCAACCAATATCTAGGCTCACATATGGTTTCTCCTCATAATGGGGGCCTTACAACTTTGAGCACCATGGATCATTGATGGCACCTTATGAGGGTGGGGCATTGAGCATAACTAACAACAATATAGTAGAAGCTCATAGATTGGTAAATTTTGGTGGAAAGCTTGCTTTATGGGACTTTTTACAAGATATAGCTACAAACATGGTACAGTCAAAGGAACTTCAACAATATAGTACAAATACAAAAGCTTTGTTTGAGGTTGCAAAGATGTGGGGTAGACCAAGGTTGCACGAGTTCCTCGTTGCTAACCTAAATGGCCCTTCACTCTCAACGGCAACGAGAGGCCATAGACAAGCCACCAACTTTATCCCCAAGATACATGGATATATCTTTGATGCTAATGCTGAAATATATCAAAAGGAAAAAGAAAAACATAGCATTACAAGAAACATTCTCTTTCTCTTGGTGGAAGATGAGACCACTATAAAGAAGCAGATAAGGTAAACATACTGAAATTTGTTCTTTTGACTTGCAAAAAATATTAACAATAAATTTTTAAGATTTTATGTCTGGGTTACTTTGAATCATGTTACCATTGTTTATGATTCATTTTCTCTTGATAAAATATGCTTAAGGAAATATATATCAAATGAGATGATCATCAAAATTGGGCTGCAATACAAAGGATATGTAGCAGGAATGTCCAATGGTGTTTGGGAGAGCTAGCAAATAATGGAAAACATAAAGAGCAGTGGAGCATGGTTGGAACACAAATCTATCTTGAAGTTGAGACTACATTGATATTTTCTTGTCTCCGTACTTGAGCTTGGTAAAGAGAGTCCATTTAGCAGTAAAAGTGGCATTCTTCTTCTAAATTTGGAGATCTTGGATTTTAAAACATGCCACACATACATTATCAAAGAGATTAATTAGTAAGGAGGCATTCTTAGATGTACAACTCTCATGCCACTTCATTGTGCTGGTCATAAAATATTTTAGAGACTTCTATCCAGATAAGATGCTTCCAATACATCTGACTAGATCTAATGCAGTTGAAATCTTTTTCAACAAAGTTGGCAGCATGGTTGGGCAAGAGTGCACTTATGGCTTGATGGACATGTTGCATAGTATAGGAATCTTGAATAGGCTTTCACATTTTGAATGCGAGGATGGTGTGAAATATACATAGGTCCATAAGAAATAAGAACATATATGGATAAAATTAAATCTCAAAAAGAACATGAAAGAAGCAAATCGAGGTGATTATAAATGTGTTTCAACTAATGAAAAGATCATTGATGCCTTGAAAAGGGGATTACAAAGTGCTCAACAGATCTGTGAAGGTTTGTAAATGAAGCTAAAGGGTAAAGATGATAAGAAATGGTGGTTGGAGCCTTGGTTTGTTGAGGACTTTTTTCAAGCTTACTCCAATTCAAGTCTACAAGATACTGATACAGATGAGGAATCTTTCGTTCTTGTAGATGATGGAATGGATTTTGAGGAGGATGCATCTACAAGTGAAATAAGACATGTAGTAGATTCTATGTTGGATGAAAATGATGAGAAAAAAGATAAAGTGAGCCTAGTAGTGGAGCTTGAGAATAATAGGTTTATTTTTAAGTCTACATTGGTAAGTCAACTTAATGGCAATCCCATGTTGTCCAAAGATAGGCTTACAAGGGTACAACAAGGATTATATTACAATAAGGAGGATAAGTATCAAACTCAAACAAACGATAATCTATTTGGCATTTGTTCAGATTGTGCTATATTCTTCCAAGAAGAGAATACCAATGGGAAGATCACAAGGCCATCAAAGCTAGGCTCTTCAAAAGGTATGGGAAAAAATAAAATTCAAAGTGTGTGATACTTGGAACGAGTTCAAAATATGAGAAGAAAATTTAGCGGTGCCTATGTGGAGTACAAAAGAGGGTTTAGTCTGTCAGATAGACCATGGGGGGTGAAGGTTCAACTTGGATGGTATCAAAAATCAAAGGGGCCGAGGAGTTTTACATATGATTTGTGTATTGTCCCCATTACTTAGTTTATTTTAATAAACAATGTGCACATACATTCCAAAGAAAATTGATTTATGTTGCACATTTTTTAATGAAACTGACTCTACTTATGAAGATAATTATTATCACTAATGAGGTATTGTATGTCAATTCATGGAAAAAAGACTTGGGAAACCCTCTCAAGACTACCTTATTAAGATTATTGTAATATTTCACCCCCACTAGCCGCTCTACACAGGAACCACCCCCCCCAAAGTAGTTAAATTAAATCAAAAAAATTTAAATCCTCCTCCCCCCCTGTAGTCACACTAAAAGGAAGAGGAAGTGTCGAATGACATAGGGAGGAATGAACTTGAAGATGAGGAAGAGGTCGTTGAAGTGGAGGTGAAAGTCAAAGAAGAAGTGGAAGACGAAATAGAGGAAGAAGATGGCAATGATGGAGAAGACGAAGATGATGATGTCATTGATGGAGGGGGAGGCCACTTGGCCAAATACCCCCCAATGCCGACTACACGACGGCAGGGCATTCTTGCCTGCCTAGGTGAAGGTGGGGAGAACCCAAATAATAACCTCCCTCCCCATTATAAACCCCCCCCTCGCAATGTAAACAAGAGGCCTTGAAGGGCTCGACATGCCCCGAGAGAGAGAGAGAGAGAGAGAGAGAGAGAGAGAGAGAGAGAGGGGGGTGTGACAAAGAGGGGGAGAGAGAGAGAGAGAGAAACCTCCAGAAGGTTCCCCTTCTCTTTCCCTCCTTAGAATCTGGCCACACACATTTACCATTTCCCTCTTATCCGTGAGCTTAACCCCTTCCATTGTGATAGAAGGAAGTCATTGGCACACCATCTCTCCAATGAGAGAAAGGGAGAAAGAGATTTACAAGTTGAATGTATGGCCCCAAAACAGAGGGTGACACGCACCAATGGAAATCCCGCATCCAATAGTGGAGCCACCGGTCAAGGCGTTACCATCAATACGAGCGCAACGTTGGGTATGGTTAATCCATCTCCGAATACCCAGGTACAAATTGCCATCTTCTCTATTCATGAGTCATAGGCTATATCACTTCGGCATGTGCATGAATTCATGTAAAGGAGTAGCTTGCATTTATTCCTATTGTTATGATTTTGCATTTTTATTGTTCCTTTAAACCCCACTTATTTGCATACATCTTATTTGTTGATAAAGCAATTAGAAGAAAGAATTAGTCAAGGGTTATGAATGGTATAGTTGTTAAAAGAATGACATTAAAAGATTGTGCATACGAGTGCTAGGTTAAAGCATAGTCAAGGGTTACAAATAGCATAATTGCTAAAGGAATATAACATTAAGAATCATGAATAGAAAGTCCTAATTTAAAGTTTTAATACTTCAAAAGTACTTAGCCCAAGAGCCCAAATATTAAGAAAACCTAGATTCTAGCTCAATGCAAGGCTTGTTGGAGTCTAGTTACTTGAGATCATCTAGCACTTATCTTATCAAGTGTTTACACTTTATGCCTATAACATGCTTGATATATGAGAATAATTTCATGTTTTCTTCATGGCTTGACCAAGGAACCAAGGGCTAGTACAAGAAATTAATCATAAAGATTAAAACTAAGATGTCTTGAGATTTGTTTGATAACTACTACTTCCATCAAGCCAATTCAGGGTTAGATCAGACACAAACAACAACTCTAAGTCTCAGTGTGGCAAGTGGAGAGCTCAAGGATTAGCAAACCCCAAGACAAGTAAAGATAGATACTTTTGTACTTGTGGAAAGAAGGTTGGGTTATCGACTAATGTAAGTGACCTATGGAACCTACACCATGTACAGTGTTTGAACCCTTAACATATGCCTTAGCAAAAGGAAGTGAGTGTTAAGTAAAATTTTTCATGGTGTCGCTCTTGACCCCAAGGGGGAGAGTAGATATGCAATGGAAATGCTATCACAACTATTTATTGCATTGTTTGGAAGAGATACAATTGGTTGTTGGTTGATTTAACAAAACCCTAAATGCTTTTACATTCAACCAATTGTTGGATTGTGGTTTGGATGATTATTCCAAGTGCTTGTGATTGATGGTAAATTCATGGCAGGGGTCTGTGATGACAAATTGTCATGGGAATAAAGAAATGCTTTCTTGGAAAATGATATTGGGTTGAATGCCTTGTTTGTGCTTGATTCTTAAATGAATTAATTAAGGAAATGATATTTTGCACGGGCGGATTATCTCCAAGATCACATTGTGGGGCATTGCTCGATTCATGAGCCAAAGGTCAACTGGTGAAAAGGCCAACCATGGAAATTGTGTCTAGGTGGAGCTCTGGACACCCCTTGCCTAGTCTGGAATAGAGTTGAAGACTACCGTGAGCCCAACCTCTAGGGTGTTGGAAGATCCTATTCTAGATAAAGGATGAAAATTATGGTGCCATGTGATTTGGACTGGGTACTTCTGTTAGACAGAAGGGATACATAATTTCTCTTGTATGGGCAGGAGACAAAGATTAACATGAAGATAAGTTAAGGAATTTGATGGAACTTGTTTGTCAAAGGATTTCTTGCTTTGTATTCGTGTATGTGCCATAAATTACGTGAATGAACCCTATTCCCTAAAAGGATTAATTAATGAAGCTAATTTTAAATATCACACGTAAATGTGATAGGACCTAATTAGATAACTAAAGAACGCCTATTGAGGGAAGAGGGTGGGCAGAACCCCGACAGGTCCTACGGTAGGGTGGTCCTAGAGAACTGGGAGGCTTCTCACAAGGTTTTACTAACCTTTAGATAGTGTTAAGTTAAAACCTGACTCGTGCTATTTTAGGGGACAAAAATGGGGCTATGCCTTATGGGTAGAGAGGTTGAGCGATGCATCCCTCTTATTTCCAATTCTCTTTGAGCCAAGTGCAGCATGGGTCTGCTTTGGCTTGGGTATCTCTACGTAAAGTAGGATGTCCAAGACCCGATGCTAGAATGCTATCAGGAGACCTTGACCACTAGGGACCCAAGTATTAGGTCGATCCTAGTGGGTTCAGCCACAAACATTCCATTGCCAAACTCGAGAAACCCTAGGTGACAAACCCCGTGACACTCCATGGCAGTGTTGGGCAGTGTCGCTTAGACTCGTCTCTTGATGGACTGCTAAAAACATGCCTGAATGGCCAATAAACAGGCATGTTACAACTATGTTTATAATATAGAACAACAAAAAGAACTAGCCTACTAGATAGTCACTTGGCAATTAAGTGCACTTGGGTGACGACTCTACCAGGATGGGTGACCTCCCAAAAAGATTTTCCTACAAGCTAGTGGGAGCTTCTCACGTGTAGCCAACGATGCCAATGAAACCTTCGTAGCCCATTGCCAAGTATGCCAAGGTCTATGCCTTGGTTGCCACCTTAGTTGCTTCCTTACTCGTGCTCCTTGGAGTGACGCTTGCCCAGCAATGCATCGTGCAGTGCGTCCTCACCCATATATTCGTCAATTTTTAACTTCACGCTACAAATATGGATCCCCTCCTTGACATCATCAAAAACACTAAAAGAAAGTGTTTACTCTTTGTCATTGATGAAATCATCAAAAATGCTAAAAAGTAGGCACCCTCTCTTTTACCCCCCTTTCCCATTTACTATATAAATAGGGGTAGAGTGTCATGTCAAAAACACACATAGACACACAACGATCCATGTAGAAGTCTCTTTGTTGCTATTGACATGACGAAGCTCTGTTGTAATCAAACGAGGACTCTCTCTCTCTCTCTCTCTCTCTCTCTCTCTCTCTCTCTCTCTCTCTCTCTCTCTCTCTCTCTCTCTCTCTCTCTCTCTCTCTCTCTCTCTCTCTCTCTCTCTCTCTCTCTCTCTCTCTCTCTCTCTCTCTCTCTCTCTCTCTCTCTCTCTCTCTCCACTCTTATGCAAAAGCGCTGCCTAAACCCATCAAGCTTCTTCCATGGCTCCTAAGAGACGTCAAGATGTTGAGCGAGGTTAGGCTAAGAGAGTCCCCCTACATAAGGAAGTAGTCACTGCTGTCGATGCACAAATGGAAGTTAGTCGTGGATCCGTTCAACTCAAAGGACAGGTTATTCCACGACAAACCAACGTTGCAGCCATAAACCATAATCACGATGGATGGCCGAATGGAGATAATCAGGTTAGTACATAAGAAAAGGATCAGATTAGTTAGAAGTTACTTAAACTTGTAAAAGCATGTTAGTATTATCAACTTCTTTTTAGGAAGGAACACGGAAATTGATGAATATGATAGATTCTATGCATCGCATACATTGACAATTGTGTAAAAAATATTTTATGGTTATGACTACTTTTGGATTTGTGAATGATGAGTTATGGCTTTTATGATTCTGGGCTTGCACAACCGAACGAGTTGTGTATTGTGGTGGTTTGGGACGTTGGGGTCCCCAACCCAATCCTCCCTAAACACTCTGCTGAGTGTGGAAAAACTCACCTGCAGGTGGGGGTCCTATGCTCCTAAGGGAGGTAGGTGTTTCTGGAAAAACTCACCTACGGGTGGGGGTCCTATGCTCCTGAGGGAGATAGGTGTTGTTGATATTTGATCACTCGAGAAAAGGGCCGAGTGAAAAGTGACCCTATTATGTAGGATGGCTCTAGAGGCTTAGGGAAGCTTAGAGGGGCTCTGAGCTAGTAAATTTCCTTGTTGACTATAGATGGGGAGTGTGATCATATACAGCCTAATCCCGATTGATTGGAAGGTCCTATCCTAGGCGGTGTCTTTCTATAGAAAGATGGTTTTGTACCACTCTACCGAGTGATGATTCTGGATGTTACTATGAAATAAAGTATCTAATTTTTTGAATTGTTTGTTATGTGCTAAATAATGAGTTTAGCGAACCCAGTTTAATGGATTAATAAAAGGAAGCTGATTTTATATGTCCAAATACTGTGGTAGTATGCTTTGCTAATTAGAAAACTAAGCAAACCCCATTGAGGAAAGTGGGAGACTTTGATCCTGATGATTGGACGCCTATGGCTAGGTAGACACAGTAAGTCGGGTAACTTTCCAACTTTCCAATATTAGATAGAGCTGATTAAATCGTGACCCTCCCAATATCAATAGGATTAGTTACCAGGTTTAACACCATTTTAGGGGGCTAGAGTTGAGATTTTACCTTATGGGTAGGGGGATCCAGTTAGACTCTCCCCCATCTCTTACTTTCTTTGAACCAAGTACGGTGTTAACCTCACTCGTGCCTTTGATTGATTACAAAGTGGTCTTTCTTAGGTGGGCATTAGATTGCTATTAGGGGTGACTTATCCATGCTTCCCCTATGAAGTAGAGCTAAGATTCCCATGCTCAACTAAGTCCAAGGTTTCCCATGGGGAGATGGGATGGTGATGTCCATGGATATGAATTTCAATCAACTACTAGAGGACTCCTGTGGATTTGTGTTGGAGGAGGCATCTCACACGTGGTATCAGAGCCTAGGTTTCAAATGAGCTTTTAGTGTAAGGTTAAGTAGTCAATGTATAAAAGGAATTAATAAAATAATCAAAATTCTTTGAAGAAATTTGTTACTAACTATCTTGCACTAACATTAGCATACACATTACGCTCATCAGGAACTTAGCGATGAGGAAGCTATATTTGAGATAATGGAAATGATCTTTGTTCCTTCAATTATTTTGCAACCTCATCCTAACTCATGGTACATGAGAGATTTCTAGCCAAGGGAAAGGTCACATATGGAGATTTATTATGGGTGTAACATCCCTCTTCATTACGAACTATGGAGGGTTCGATGGGCTAAACAACTGAGGATAGTTATGATATATCTTTTGTTCAGCACCTTTGTTGAACGATTACTAGATATTGGGGATGAGCCTGTATTTGAAACCTTGTGGGTATATCAGAAAGTGCTACAAATAGTACCACCCAAGAGAGTTGTTGTAGTGTTAAGAAGGCCTTATTTCAATACGGGATGTTTTGGTTATCCCCAAGAGCCACCACATTATGTTTTTTTCCATGTACATGAGAATCCGCCAAGGTATGATAATATAGACCCTGATACTTTTCATGAGGGAAGGATCCATGAGATGATGTATTGGTAGATCATAATATGATCAATATTTTTTTGTAAATACTTTTCATAAATATAAAGTCTTGTTATTATTTTTTAAGAGTGTGAGTTATGAGCTCATGATGATAGTTGAGTTGATCTGACAAGTTAATGATGAAGTATGCTTTATACAAGTGATTTTTGAGATCATGTACTCCATTGCTTGCCAATCAAACATATTGGAATTAAGAAAAATCATAATGGCTATCTTAGAGAATACTCATTTATGGAGTTATTTAAGCTTATGGAGGGGCTAAAATTGGAATCCAAATATGGGGAAGGGACGACCTTACCTGTACTTAGACTCAACTTGGTATATGAAGATGTGAAAGTCCATCTCACGTTGTTAAAATGGCTTGAAGAACTAAAACTAGTTTGATGCTCTTATACTATGACAATTAATGGGGAGCCAATGACCCTTATCATTGGGTTTACAACCCATATACAAAGGTTATCTCTCCCGATAGGATAACCCTTATACCGAGAGTGTAAAGTCAAAAAATTATGAGCTTCTAGAGTATCCCAATCTCCCAAAAATCTTATCGATCCCTAGAGATGAAGACCAAACCACCTCATTTTGTAACGAAGAAATTATGGAGATAATCAGGATCGCCAACAATTGGTGCGAATTGATGAAATATACAAGGGACTCCAAGAGAAGAAGTTTCTTCTCAAGTAGACACCAACACCTAGGTTTAGTGGTGAAGAACCCAAGGTGGAGCAAGATGCAGAAGCATAGATTGAGGCTTTGGACAACTATTTCCTAGCCACCACTGAAACTACTATTGCAAATCAGTCCATGATTTCTCTTCATCATCTTATTGGCAAACCTAAGATTTGGTGAAAATAGTTTTTCTGAGATAAAGGGGTAATAGAAGCTTCCCAAACTTGGGAGGAGATCAAAGAAGCTCTGAAAGGACGTTATCTTCCCCCATCTTTTGAATCAATCAAGATGAATGAATTCTACAACTTACGACAATTAAGCCTAACCTTGGAAGGATACTATTTCAAGTTTGTGAGTCTGCACAAATATGCACTCCTAGAGTGACAATGTCTCAATAGATTGCAAGGTTCTGCCAAAGACTAAATCCACCTTTGGACACTTGCCTTGAATCAATGAGACCAATGACTCTCGAAGATGGTCTTATGCGAGCAAAACCTATGGCCAAGGAAATCACTCAAAATGGCCAAAGGAACCATCCAATAAACAACTATGGAAAGGGCTACCCAAACTGTGGTATCAATATGGCCAATGCCAGAGGAAATAATAGAGCTAATACAATCACCCAAGGACCAAATAGGATAGAAATCAGGCAATGCTACCAATGTGAAAGGATTGGACACCTAAGGACAAATTTTCCTAACCGTCCTCAAAATCCTAGCCCAAACCCGGTCGGTGGAAGAGGCCGAGGGAACGACAACAACAACCTAGGTCCCATGGATGTGGAAGAATAATCGATGCCTGAGTAAATACCATGAGTGGACAGCCCAAGGAATGCATGTTAGGCGAAGAATTTGAAAGAAGATCCATTCATGTTGCCGTGGAAAAGAAAGGAGCGGACCACCAATGTTCAGTAATTCAATCTCTAACTACTTACAAGGGTACGTCGTTTATGATCTTAATTTATTGTGGTAGCACGCATTCCTTTCTTGCGCCCAAGACAATTAAAAGATTGCATCTAGAATCCAGGGGGACAATGAAAATTATAGTAGAATTGGCTAGTGGGAATGAAATCGTCTCTATCAAAACTATAGGGAAACTTTAATTTGAGTTAGATAGCCATATAACTAAAATAGAATTTCAAATCCTACCACTAGGATGCTACAATTGCATTTTGGGAATGGATTGGTTCGAGAAGAACAAAGCCTAGATTCTATATGCTGAAGAGGAAATAATCTTTCAAGACTTGGAGGGAGAAACCATAAAGGCATATGGGAAAGTTGGAAGAACTAGATCCAAATAGCCAACACAAGTCGACTCAGGAACGGATTGAAGAAAGGCCAACCAATCTACATGATCCGGTTGAATAAGATCGAAAAGACTAATGAAGGCACTCTACCTTCCTGGATCAACAACTTCGAGGATGTCTTCCCAAAATAATTGACTCAACTGCCTCCAAAGTGTGAGGTTGATCATGAAATAAAATTGATTCCTAGAGCCGAGCTAGTGTCAAAACAACCGTACAAAATGTCTATTCCTGAGGCTATTGAGCTTAAGAAGAACAACTGAGGCAACTGATAGAGCAAGGATTTATTTGCCCAAGTAATTCACCTTGAGGAGTGCCTGTCCTCTTCCCAAAAAAGAAGGATGAAACACTTAGACTTTGCATTGGCTTCAAAGGACTAAACCAAATTACGATAAAAAACAAGTATCTCATACCCAGGATAGATGAAATTTTAGATCGCCTACATAGAGCCAAGGTTTTTTCCAAGACTGTTCTAAGGTTTGGATACTATCAATCAAGAAACAAGATATTCCAAAGACTTCCTTCGGCAATAGGTATGGTCATTATGAATTTTCAATCATGCCATTCGGATTGACTAATGCCCCAACTACATTCTATCATCTAATGCAAGACATCTTTTGACCATATCTAGATGATTGTGTACTAGTATTCTTTGATGATATACTAGTATACTCCAAATCAATAGAGGAGCATGAAGTTCACTTAAAGATATCCCTAGTAACACTCCGTGAAAATCAGCTCTATGCCAAGATGAGTAAATGCATATTTCTCACTGATAGGATTGAGTATCTTGGATGCATTGTTTCCGCTAATGGAATCTCCGTAGACCCTACCAAAGTGAAAGATATCCTAGAATGGCCAATACCTAAGACAGTAAAAGAAATCCGAAGATTTTTAGGACTGATAGGATGGTACCAAATCTTCATCAAATATTATTCCCTCATTGTTGCACCCTTGACAAATCTTTTGAAGAAAAATATAGTAATCCTTTGGACCATTGAGCACCAAGAAAGCTTTAATAATCTTAAAGAAGTTGTAACCACTGCACTTGTATTAAATCCCTGACTTCAATCAACCATTTGAAGTGATCACTGATGCAAGTGGACTTGCAATCGGTGGGGTGCTAGTACAAGAAGGAAGACCAGTGGCCTACACTTCCAGAAAATTGAAACCCTACAAGTCCAACTATGCCACTCATGACCTTGAGTTACTCGTAGTAATCCATGCCTTGAAACTGTGGAAACACTATCTATTGGGAAGGGAATTCACTTTAGTGACAAATCATAAAAGTCTTAAGTTGATCTTCACCCAAGCTTACCTAAACATGAGGCAAAGAAGATGGATAGAGATACTGCAAGAGTTTGATTTTAAAATCAAATATCATCCAGGGAAGGACAATGTTGTTGTAGATGCATTAAGCCAAAAATCCTTTCTTAACAACGTTATAGAAGTTCAAAGCTTAAGAACCGTATCCATACCTGACATTAGGGGAGTTTTGATGTCTCAAAAATGCATTTTAGGAGATAGAAAGAGAGTGCTCTAGACCAATAGGAGCAAAGCCTCTGTAATGAAACTTCTATTTTAAAAAAGGCAAAAAAATACTTTACAAAAAGATACATATATAATAATATTATGAATTTGTATTATCAATATCTATTTTTAGCCTCTTATATTCATGATTATGACATTCTTTGCATTAATGATGTATAGTCTCGGCCTCTTTTATTTAATGATATGTCTGAATTAGTGATAATGACAGGTTTACTCTAAATTCAAATTAGTAAAAAGCTTGGCACATATTTTTTCCCTCCTTTCTTTTGTCCCTCTTGTGGTAGCCTAGTCTTCTCTCTCTCTCTCTCTCTCTCTCTCTCTCTCTCTCTCTCTCTCTCTCTCTCTCTCTCTCTCTCTCTCTCTCTCTCTCTCTCTCTCTCTCTCTCTCTCTCTCTCTCTCATGAATATAGGAATTTGACCTTCAACAAGGCGTCCAAACTCCCAAATCACATCCATATCAGTGTTTAACTCATTCCAAAAAGATGGAAGATGGATTCCTACAATCATTAGCAAAGGCAGTTGGATCACCATGCAACAGGAAAAATGTGGGAAAAAGTGAAGATATGAGAGCTCATTCATCTCTGCTTGGAAGGGTAGAATCCAAGATTTCAAGCTTGGAGTAAATAATAATAGCATGAAAGAGGTTCTAGGGCAACATGTGTTTATGTATAGAGAGCTATATTTGGAAACTGGGAGTTCAAATATTCCAATGCATAAACCAAATTGTAAGGATTTATTTCTTAAATTCTTTCTTTTCTTGAAATTGGTTTAATGTTTTTCATTATGACATTTGTTCATTTGTATTGTAGATGTCTATCCCTCTAATCTTGAGGAATGGCAACCGGTCGAGTCTATTGTTGATGTGATTAATGTGATGCATGGCTTGATTGGAGAAGAGATGTACAAAGGTAGAAAGAAGATAGAGCTTTTAGAGAATGGAATATTCTTATATGACCATTCTTATATTGTCCCCATGCAACATAGCCAATGGGGATCAATATCCCCCCTTCCTTTGCCAGATTTTTCAAGCTTTGAGTAGCCTTTGCCAAGTCTAGCTACTAGTGAGGGCTATAGATGTAAAATATTTTCTGAGATACATAGAGCATTAAAACCTAATATCTCAAGTACGCTAAGAAAAGTTAATTTGTTCATGCCTATTAATAGATTTGTTGACTTCTTTTCTAATGTTGAGATAAGAAAATCAAAAGCTATGCTTTTAGTGAAGAGACTAACATATGATCATGTTATACAATTTGTTGATGAGGGATGGGACACTAGGACAGAAGGGAAAATTATATGTAAGATAGGTCAAGACTATATAGCTTGTAAATATATGATTTCTACTCTAAATTTCATCCTCATCTTTTATTATAGTAGATGGCATTATGTTGGCAGTAGTCTAGTCGTTTTAGACCAAAATCTTGATAATTTTAGCAAAGATCCTATAGTGGATCTTGATGTTTGGTACAATGAGGACATTATTGCAATCCTAAAGGTTAGATCATCATGTACGCTACATCAAGTGAGGATGGATTTACAGAATGAAGATGTTGAACTACCATACTCATTTGTGTTCCAACTTATATTTCATATTATATTCATTTAGGTGTATATTTGATTTCACTTCTTGATTAATAAACATTTGTAACTTTTTTTTGCCAAATATCAATGAGGAGAGAGAAGAATATACAATACAAGGATGTTGAAGGAAATATCTCTTTACTATCAATATAAAATACATGTATAAATTTTTGTTAGCCATCTCCATGACTTATACACAAGGGTGTTTGAGAAGGAATATCCTTTCTAGGAGTCATTTTGCCTATCTTTGATGCTTTGGTTGTTGAAGGCATAGCTTCACCTACTATAGCTACATGCACCTCCTCTCCTTCAATGTCCAAGTCCCCACTTCTTGTCGATTGTGTACAATTGGTCATTATGTACTTCAAGAGCTTTGCTCTTATATACCAAACATGTTCACTTGTATAGAAATCCCTTGTAAACTGACATACATTTGTAAGAAAATATTTTTAGTTCATTTTTATTTTTTACAATGGACTATTTTGCAAGAAAACTCTATCTTCAAGTTTAGTATGTTTCACATTACCTTTATAATTTTATCATCATTGAGATAAATAAACTGAACCAATCTTCTGGCATTTACAATTACTCTCCAGTCACAAGAGTAACTATCATCTTGATGGGGACATTGCAATCAACAAGAGTAACTTGTTTATGGTAGTTTTTAGAATAAATTTCTTAGTATGTTCCAACCATATTAATCAAAAACTTATATCAACTTGTCTATATTGCATTATTGCAAGTAAATCAAAAGGCATGGGAGGCCTTTTCTCTAGCACTTCAATCAATCTTTTGTAAACTTTGTACCAAAAATGTAATAAAATTTAGAGTTATTACAAAAGAAAGATCCAAATATTTAGATTACATGAAACAAAAAGATCAAAATCTCAAGGAGACCCTAGATTATATGACTTACAACTTGGCATTTCCATGGCTTCCCTTTATAGAATTGATGAGGAAACATTGCCTCCCCACATAGTCTATTCCAATTAGGCTCCAATGAGAACTAAAAACAAAAATATTTCAATAATATAGCAAAACAAGATCTCATAAAATCTTTAAAAATATCAAATTACTTACTTTTCATTGTATAGAATTAGAAGAAGCTTCAAAGATTCAAAGTCAATTGAATTGAACCAATGGTCAAAAGCACTTGCATCAAGCTCACTCCTCATATAGTATGAGATGGATGGATAAAGAACCTCAATCCTTTGTTGTATATCAAAGGGGAGCTCATGCATTACACACCTAGCAAAGGAATGGAGATAGTAAGCATCAACATGAAAGTATTGCTAGAAAAATATGGTGAGTTTAAACAAATTTTGCTAAACTATACCTCATCCCAACAAGAAGAATCAAGTCACTTACTTCTCTCACTTTATTCTAGAGAATTTGAATACAATCAGAGTCCAAAAATACCATATCATATCTCTTGTTAATATCAACATGTAAAAAGTTAAAAATAGTGAAGCTCTTAAGGTCAGCCCTTTCAAGGGGGGTAGATAACTCCTCTTCAAAAGATGGGAGTTTTTGTGCTTCCTTTTTTTCTTCCTTCTTTCTTTTAAACTCGCTCCATTTATCTCCCTGCTGTATTGTGGACTTTTCCTCATTCTCATGCTGTCTTTTGTGTCCTTTTCATGTGTAACATCTTCAACCTTCAGACCAGTATCATTTCTCTTCTTTCTATATTGAGGCACATTTAAAATATTGAAAGCCTTAATATCAGAAAGAGGGACTGGCTCAAGGACCTTTGAAAACCTATATCTTAATCTCCTGAGAATAATCATGTCTTTATCCATAAGTGTAAGCCTAGGTGCATGAGCTACACAAATATAAGAATCTTGGAAAAACTCAATCAAAAAATCCTCTATAGCCTCCTAAATACAGTTGAGACCTATCGTCCTAGTCCATCTAAAACTCTGTAGACTATGCTTGTCTCACAGATTTCTCTGACAAGCCTATGAAAAGATAGCTTTGGAATTGCATTATTCAGAGCCTTCATTGCACTTCAAATCTCCTTAAGGCACCTCACATGCTGTGAGAACCTTCTTCTTGGCTTTGATTTCCTTGAAAATTTGGAAGGCTTAGAGGACTAATGTATATTTGAAGCAAGACCTTTAGGATCAACTTTCTACTTTCTTGCAATGGACTTAGTTCTAGCCATCTGAAACATCCAAAAAAACAAATAACACTAAAAATTTAGGAAAGATATCATAATCTCTCATAATATATCTACAATCACGAAGCAGCGGGGCAAACACTAATCACAAAGTCTAAATCCAATTTCAATAAAAGAGTATGCAAGACGTATGAAACACAAGTAGGCTTTAAATAGCAAGGAACTCAACCCCATATCATGTTTCATACGACACAAGGGAAACAATGCAAGCTCAAGTCAGATGAAACGCGATATGGCCTTACTCGGAAAAAAGAACATAACACCATTCACGTTTCATACGTCACATAACAAACATGGCAGGCGTAGTCGTATTCAACTCATCTATTCTACAAGGTATCTTCACCTTTAACCTTCTATGAGAATCGAATTAGCTTTTAGACTACTTTTTGGGAAAATTTATTTACCCTAAACATATTTATACTTCTTTATTGATAAAATTTTCAAATTTCCACTTTGTAGTATATGTTTTTCCAACACACACATGCATTTGAAAGATTAAAATAGATTCTTTCATTTCAACTTAGTTATTTACTTGAAGCTTTAAGTTCTATAACTTATGAAACTTAAAAGAGATTCAAATTTCTATAACCCGCATGAAGTTAAACGTATGAAACACGAGGATGGATTTAATGGACAAGAGAAACCTAGCACCTTGCAGGCCTTAGTTGTATGAAACGTGAGAAGGCTTCATGTGGACAAGAGAAACTTAGCACCCATCACCTCTCATATATTTGGCATTTTTGGAGATGATTTAGGAGTGTTCAAGTGATTTAGAACTTACTCATATTTTAGAAAAAACCTTACATTCTTGAGTGTTGAGTGTGTATACTGTCGATGAAACCTTCTTTAGTACCCTTGTGTGGAAGAATATTTTTGTATTGCAAATTAGCATTGTGTCGGTGTGGTTGAGCATAGAGAGGGTTTTGTCTTCAAAAAAACTCTTTTGCGGTTCAGAAATCATGTTTATAACGATGTTAGTTTACACGTGTGGTAGATGTAATGCGTAATTAATTTCACAAGTGCGACTGAAGACTATTCTACCTGGGAAGTTGTGCCACATGTCACTTACTTTTTCGACATAATAGTGCTTTTATGGTTCCGATTTTCAAGTTTTTTTTTCTTTTTATTTTTTTAACACATGTTCTCTGAATTAGTGCAGCTTACTTTTTGATCAAGCATGCGGTGACCGTTGGCATATATATATGAACACTCAGGTTCGGGTTTTGGTTACTATTTCTTTTATGTATCTTGTCTTGTCTTTGACCAACTTTTTATCTTGTAAGCATCATAAGCCAAACCAAGCATATGCTTACAGGAAACCATTTATTCTCAAGAGCAAGGCCTGCAAATGTTAGGTATCACACTTTTCTGAATATTTTTCTCTGCAATCCTAAATTTCGAGGCATTCAAGATGTTAGTTGGTTTAAAAGGAGAAAGATATATCAAGGACTTAGAAATTTTGTAATGGTTTTACTTTGTTTTTCTAGCAATATTGGTATGATAAACATGTAAAATGATGGGGTTTTGATATTCTTGAGACATTATTTTTGTTCAAATTTTTCGGATGTATAAAGTATGAATTTGTCAAGTTTTTTTAATAAGTGACGTGTGAAACGCGATTTTGTGAACTGTGAGGCAGTCTAAATCATTGTTTTTGCATTTCATGAGTCAAAAATGTTAAACAAAGTTTGATCGATGAGACTTGGAATTTCATGCTTTCTTTGCTGCATAAAATTTTGAATCATTTCTTTCATCTTGTATTTCCTAAATTTTCTTAGTAATGTTTCTTTAGTCTACTACATATGAGCAAATGTGGATTTGTATATTATGACCCTTATTTTTTTAAATGGAATTTCTTTTGTGAGTAATCAGGATGACTAAAAGGAAGTTTTCTTTAGAGGGAATGGAGGACAAGGATCTGGAGGTCACCTGTGATGAAAAGCTGTTTGATTTTTCTTCATGCAACTAGAAATTCATCTAGATTTATTTACATCAGAGATATGCTCAATGTTCCCTTTGATTTGCAAGAGCTTTTGAAGGATCTTGAAGATAAACTGAAGGATTTTAAGGTGTTTTATGATAGACATGTGGAAGGCCTAGATATTGAGGGATTTTTCCATTATAGCGATGTAATGGAAGCTTCTAATGCTGCTAGAACAACTTTGCAAACAAGGTTTAGCCTTATTGATGAAGAAATCAAGAAGTCAAAAGTGGATTGCCCTTTTCATCAGAATCAGCAACAATGTCTTCTTGTATAGAAGGATGTTGGATTTCTTGTATATCTTCAATATATGGATAGTTGTTCTTCAGATACAATACAAGAGAAGAAGATGGAGGATATTACATGCAAAGACAAAGAAGTTGAAGAGAAGGGTGAAATGTTTTAGGAATATATTGAGAACCAGTAAGTGTAGGGATTTGATGTTGCTTTGTTTAGAAGTGAGAACATTACAAAAGTGGAAGAAAAGGAGATTGAGTTTAGTGCAGAGATTGAAACAGGTCCTCTTGAATGTGTCCCAAAATTTTCCAATTATCTCGTCAACAAAAAGAGATATGTATTGCTAAATGATATTCAACACATTTTTTATCTTTGAGAAGATTACTGCTTAGCAATCCTTGTTGCATGGGGTCAAAATGATAAGAATTTTATAGGTTATGAAGAGGAATTGCTAGCAACTCTTAATGTTGAGGGAGAGAATTTTCAAGACACTTTGGTAGCCTTGCATTCTTGTATTAATCAGATTGTGGAATATGGAAACGGGGGGATACCTTCAGAGGAAGAATATTTACAAATTCAATAAAGGCTTGGTATTGATAACATGCGGTATGAAGAGAAACTGAAGTCTCCATTAGAGGAGAAACCAAAAATTTCAATAAATATATATGATGATAGTCTTCTTGAAGAAGATGAAAACCCTAAGATATGAAAGATAATTCTAAGATATCCATTGTGATTTATATTAGAGTATGTTATGCATTATACACAAATATTTTTGGATATTTATCTAATGACTTCTTATACTATTGTGATTTATTGTGCAAATAGAAATTGAAGATGCAAACAACTTTCTTGGAAGAGCCAAGGGCTCAAGGCCATTGAAGCTTGGAAAAATTCAAGGCCTTGGTCATTATATTGGGAGCTTAAATAATCAAACAATTGCAATTTATCATAGCAGGTTATCAAGCTCTCCAAGCTTATCAATAATGTCTTTGAAAGCTATCTCCAAGGCGATTGGATCCCAACTTTCGATAGAGGTTCAAACAATATAATTTTGGTGGAGAAGGAAGAAGCTTAAGATTTTTTGGCTTCATGCCTTGATACAGTGGATCTAGGGCAGGATACCTTGGAGTTCTTGCCTCTTATTTGCTCTCCCATGTAGGAGATGCCAAGAATTTGAAGCTCCTTCCAGGCTATAGGAAACAAGAGTTCTTGAAATATAGAGGTATCATCGAGTAGGATGAAACAAAAGATTCTCTTACAGGACTCAGTGAATTCCTTGAAACTAATGACTCTTCTACAACAGAGTCAAACTAAAAGATGTTACGGGTTTCTTGAAACCCATCTTTTTCCATCTCTTTGTCTAGTTTGTAACCATTCAAAATATATTTTCTTTGCACAAGAGTTTAAATATCCCTGTTTTCTTCTTTGGGTAATAGTGGATATAGTCCTTGCCAAAGATGATGTATTACATGATGCAATTGTGTCTTCGAGCTTGAATTTGTACCAAATTTTCCTATAGAACCATTGAAAGACCTCTAATAAACTATTTTCTTTGTATCTTCCACCTCCATGTCTTGTGTGTCTAAAGTATTTTGTTCTTGCTTGATAATGTGGATTTTTCATACCTTTGTGTTGACCAAATAGATAGAGATCCATATTTATTGATAAAATATGGAGCATGGTTGTATATAATATGCTGCATAGTCAACAAATTAAAAAATTCAATTAGAAAACCCTATATGAGTATGACAATAAAGATTCATACATATGCAAACTTCTTAGCATATAGTGAGTGAAGTGTTGATTATCCAAAGCTTCTGTCATTGCCTTTTTAAAAAGGTTCAATTGGTTTTTGAAGTCGTTGAGATCATCATCATTCCACTCTGTTTTATCTCAATAAAAAAATACTTTGTCTAGTGTTTCCCAAACATTGGCTTTTCTATTTTGAGCTTGCCCATTATCAGCATGATCCTTAACTACATTATGTAGGCACTTCCATTGATTGTATCTAATAGTTGAGCCACCATTCCTAGAGTTTATCTTACCAAGTCTCCCATGAAAGTCTAGGAACCTTCTAGCCTTCACTCTACCAATAGATGGCTTTTTGGAGACACAATTGCCATCCTTAGACTTTTGAAGATCTAGTTCAATAACAACATTACCACCATGCAAACCAATTGCAAATAAGATGTTATAGCATCTGTTCTAGATGATAATGGCTTCAGCTTTCATGCAATTCCTATATAAAGATGAACAAGCTTTCCAATTATCCTACAAAGCGCATGAAGTGTACAGGTATGGGCATTCACTAAAGGAATATCTAGGACTGGCTTAAACTATGGATCCTTGTTGTGCCTAGAGGGAGCTCTATTCCAATTGCTTGAGTTCAAATCTTTGGCTGGGGACATGCAATATAGACAATGAGATCTAGAGTTGGCTCCCTTTGATACATTGTACATACATTTAAGTGTCTTTAAGTCACCATGTATATGCCAGTCAATCTTATAGTTCCCAAATCCTTCAACAAATAGCTCTTTTACTGCTTGTTGTCTCTTAATAACATCAAGTATTGGTGTTCGATGAAAAACCCAATACAATATATCAAAATCCTCTATATCTACTTCGAATGCTCCTAGCCACTAGATGTTGTGTTCCGATTGAACATTGAATGACATTTAGTGATTGTAATGATTTGATAAAAATGCTCTATTCATCAAGGTAATAGAGACCCTCTCTATTTTTGTACATTTTAGAATCTCATTTTTATCAAGTTTAACCCCAAATCTAGCCACTCCTTGTACCTCTTCTAGTGACAAGTTATAGAATCTAATCATTAAGCATTGTAGGGTGGAAAAGTCAAAGAAAATATTGTTAAATTCATTGAGTACAACTTTCTTTTTCTTGCCCTTGAAGCTAGCCTTTATATGGAAAGGCTCACCCAGAATCTCCATTACCTTGTTATTCACTCTCTGTCTAATAGTTCTAATCACAGATGGCCTTCGAAGTATGTAATTACATACTTGTACTTGCTTCATATTTGACTGTAGAAGTTGGAAAATTTGTATATAACCACCTCGACTGATACTAATATTATCTAGTATCTTCTGCACTAACTCAGTATCCAAAGAGAGATCCTTTATAAATGACTCTCCAAGCATTGTTTCTTTGCCTTTTTAAATTTCTTCTTCTCCAAAATATATTTTGAAACTACTGAAGGAAGAAGATGATAATAAAATTGAGATGCTTTGAAAGAATCTCTTTCACTTGTATTCAGTTGAAGAAGAGATCTAAACAAAATCAACATCACAAATCAATACAATTAATTATAAACAAAGTCATATTTTATATTTTTAAAGTGGAACAAAAATGTACGTTACTGCTTGGATTCTTTTACTACAACCACCTCTTCCTCGTCTGAGACTCTCAATATTTCTAAGAGCCTTTTGTCAATTTTGAAGTCCTAAAATAGTTTGCTTTCATTGATAATATTTGATGTGTTTCTCCAAAAAATGAATCCTATGTTGATAGTCTTCTAGCTTCTGTAGTAACTCGTTGTTATGTTTTGATAAAAGATGGTTCTCCAATTTGAGGACATCCTTTTCTGTAACCAAGTTAAGTGTATAGCCTAGAAACCCATTATAACCATCACCAATGAACCTCAACAATGAAGAGCTATTATAGAAAGGCAGAGTGCGATTTTTGCTAGGATCTTTGGGATATAGCCTTCCATCTAACCAAATAACATGATCCTTCTTTCCTTCAAACCTGAGTATATGTTTCGTAGACTCTGTAATGGTAATGGGTTTTGTTCCCTTCTCCTTATTGATTCATACTCACTATCCAACTCAATATGAAGATGATAGAGAGGCCTTTTACTAGAGCTACAGAGATCATTGGATGACTAATCCATAACTAAGGATGTGATTAGAAGATTGGATTGAAAAAGTATGCAAATTAGAAACAAGAAGGAAAACAAAGAAGAAACTAGTAAGGATGGGAAAGAAAGAAGAGAGTGAGAATGGAGGGAATTAATCAAACGTCGAACAAAATTTGAATTGAATATTAGTTTTCACTTTAATGAGGATGAGTAAGATCTTGATTATGACGATCTTTGTCACCTTTATGGCGGCCTAGATTTCTAGGTTTGATGTGACCACAAGAGTATCACGACAATGACTTATTAACAAATTTTTAAATATTTACTCACCAAAATTTAAAAAAAAATAAAAATAAAAAAAATTATTTTATTTCCTAAAATATTTTCTCTCTCTAGGATCGCTTATAGGATATTTTTGAGACCTCAAATCTCTCCTAATGTAACCTTATACTTGAGCTTGCATGCCAAGCTATTTCGTAGGATAAGGAATATGAAGGACTCATGGCTAAGGTACTTCAAAGAGAAATCTCTAACAAAGAAAGGTCTAAGGTTAAGGATTATCGTGCTAGCAATGGTTGTCTATATTATCATGATCGCCTTTGTGTCCCAAAAGGACCAAAAGTGAAGACCAAGTTCTTATGGGAAGCACATGACAGCCCCATTGCAGGACATCCGGGGTATGCCAAGACACTCAACACAGTTTGCAAGAGCTATCACTAGCCAGGATTAAAAAGGGATGTATTAAAGTATGCAACTCAGTTCTTGACTTGTCAAAGAGTCAAGGCAAAAAGTATCAAGATGCTTGGAGAGTTACAACCCTTGGACATTCCACAAATGAAATGGGAGTCAATAAGTATGGACTTTGTTGTTGGATTACCTACTGTTGCTGGTGGATATGACTCCATCATGGTAGTGGTTGATAGATTGACAAAAGTTGCACACTTGATCCCAGTCAAAACAACCTATAAGTCATTTGACATTTCTCAAGTCTTTATCAAAGAATTATTTAGGTTACATGAATTGCCAAAGAGCATAATCAGTGTAATTGAGACTCCAAATTCACCTCTAAGTTTTGGACTTGTCTATTCCAAGAAATTGGAATGAAGCTATGCTTCAGTATTGCTTATCATCCTCAAACCGATGGCCAAATTGAGAGGGTGAACCAAACCATTGAAGATATTCTAAGGTCTTTTTGTAGCAAAGAACCGAAATGGTGGATTGAACATTTATCTTTGGTGGAGTTTGCTTATAAGGCTGCCTTTCAACAAACAATCAAGATGTCACCATTCCAAGCCTTGTATAGGCAATAATGTTGTACACCTCTAAACTTCTCAAATCCCACTCTCAAAGTAGAGCCTTCTAAGGCTATGCTTGAAGAGATGGACCAGCAAATCCAATTGATCCGACATGGCATCCAAGCTACTCAAGATCAATAAAAATCCTATGTAGATCTTGAAAGATTCATATGAACATTCAAGGAAGGTGACATGGTCTTTCTAAGGGTAAGACCCGAAAAGAGCTCATAGTCCTTGGGGAAATACAAAAAACTTAGTCCAAGGCACTATGGACCATATGAAGTAATCAAAGTAAAGGGAAGGCAAGACTACAAGATTAAATTGCTACCCCATCTCAAGATTCACAATGTATTTCATGTAAGCCTACTGAAACCTTATGTACCAAACCCCAATCATGTGCTTAATGACGAACAAATAGTCATGCCTACCCAAGGAATTCTGGAAATACAACCTGAGAAGATTCTAGATACAAGGGAGAAACCTCTAAGAAGTTGAATCCTAAGAGAACACCTACTACAATGGAAGGATTATCTTGAAGAAGATGCTACTTGGGTCGATGAAGCAATCCTTGTGAAAGAACACTCCCAGTTTCTCTTGAGATAAGGACAACTCAACTTCTCTAAGGAGGAAAGAATGTAATGTCCCCATTACTTAGTTTATTTTAATAAACAATGTGCGTATACATTCCAAAGAAATTTGATTTATATGCAAATTTTTTATGAAACTAACTTTACTTATGAAGATAATAATTATTATTAATGAGGTATTATATGACAGTTCATGGAAGAAAGACTTGGGAAACCCTCCCAAGACTACCTTATTAAGACTATGTTTGTATTATAGAATAACAAAAAGAACTAGCCTAGTAGATATTCACTCAGCAGTTAAGTGCACTTGGGTGACGACACTTCCGGGATGGGTGACCTCCTGGGAACATTTTCCTACAACCTAGTGAGAGCTTCTCACGCATAGCCCATAACGGCATCAACAAAGCCTTCGTAGCCCATTTCCAAGTATGCCAATGGCAAGATACCAAGGATTGTGCCTTGGTTGCCGCCTTAGTCATCACCTTAGTCATGTGCCTTGGAGTGACGCCCGCTCAATCACGCATCCTCGTCCATAGATTCGTCAATTTTTATCTTCGCACTACAAAAATGGAGCCCCTCCCTGACATCATCAATGATATCGTCAAAAATGCTAAAAGAAATAATTCTCTCTTTGTCATCAATGACATCATCAAAAACACTAAAAAGTAGGTGCCCTCTCTTTTAAACCCCCCCCCCCCCAATTACTATATAAATAGGGGCAAAGCGTCATGTCAGAAACACACACAGACACACAACGATCCATGCGGAAGTCTCTCTGGTGCTATTGATGCGATGAAGCTCTACTACAATCAGCCGAGCCTCTCTTTCTCTCTCTCTCTCTCTCTACTCTTACACAAAAGTGTTGCCCAAACCCATCAAGCTTCTTCCATAGCTCCTAAGAGATGTCAATATGCTGAGCGAGGTAACACTCAGAGAGGGCTCCCCAATGTGAGGAAGTAGTCGCTTCTTTTGAAGCACAAATGGAAGTCAGCACTAGATCCAGTGAATTCGAAGGATGGATAATTCCACAACAAGCTGAGATTGTGACCATAAACCATAATCATGATGGATGGCCAAAAGGAGATAATCAGGTTAGTACATAAGAAAAGGATCATGATTAGTTAGAAGTTACTTAAGCTTGTAAAATCATGTTAGTATTATCAAATGCTTTTTAGGAAGGAACATAGAAATTGATGAAGGGGATAGATTCTATGCATCGCATACATTGACAACTGTGTTAAAAATGTTTTATGGTTATGATTGCTTTTGAATTTGTGAATGATGAGTTATGACTCTTATGATTCTAAGCTTGCACAATCAGACAAGTTATGGATTATGGTGGTTCAAGACATTGGGGTCCCCAACCTAATGCTCCCTAAACACTTTGAAAAGTGTGGAAAAACTCACCTGTGGTGGATGGGGGTCCTACGCTCCTGAGGGAGGTAGGTTTTTTTGGAAAAACTCACCTGCGGGGTGGGGATCCTATGCTCATGAGGGAGATAGGTGTTTTTGATATTTGATTACTCAAGCATCTGAGAGGCAAAGGGCTGAGTGATAAGTGCCCTTATTATGTAGGATGGCTCTAGAGACTCAAGGAATCTTAGAGGGGCTCTGAGCCAATAAATTCCATGTTGATCGTGGACATGTTAGAAGGCAGGCATAGGAACCCACTATAAGAAAGGGAGTATCAGGACAGATGAGTGTGAATAGCTCTAGGGGTAGGGGAAACCATAACCCTAGCTTGGCAAAGGCTATATAAACAGCCTATGGGTCACTATCATGTGTGGGAGAGTGTACCCAAGTTGTACTCTAAGCAACTTAGTAAGCAAGATTTCATTCTTGTACTTTGAGCTCTCTTCTCCCTCTTGTGCACACATTCCAATGCTACAACTCTGGTTTTCAACATGGTATTAGAGCCATCTCTGATCTCCTCAGCTTCCCTCAACCTCAGCTATCACTAAGTGCACATGAGCCTCTACCTCCTACATCTTATCCTTCTTTCCTCCATAGCTGCCTGCAACCTACCTCGGGGAGGACAAAGGAGGCCATATCAGTCTGTGCTTTCTTCTGGAGTTCTCTTCCCCACATCAAGGCGCAGCTCCTCGTCAGGTCTACTCCCGACATTGTCCACGTGTGAGGCCAGCATTGTGTGATTCCCAGAAACAGGCGTAGTTTTTGACAGCGCGAAATTCGTGCTGTTGTACACGCAGCAGGCGACGCGATCCCAGCAGCTATCTTGGGGCTTTGATAGCCCCCTAGTGGGCTATCCTCATCTACAAGGGTTCCTAGAAATTTCTCCCACAGAGAGAGATCTCTGCCAAACCCTAACTGTGTATTTTGAGGCAGCCATAGCCAACAAGCTCCAAGCTTAACATTTTGTCATTTTTTCACTCTGAGCTTCATTAACAGTGATTCTAATCACTGAAGCATAGTCTCTAAAGCCTATTCCAGATTCTAAAGCTCTTGGGCATGCTCAATGGACATCACTAAGCATTGGGAAGCCGACTTCCAACCGGGTTCCATTCAAGCACTTCACTAAGCTTGAGAATAGTGTTTCTAAACACTAATCATGGATCATCTAATCATTTTCTTACTGGGCATTCACTAAAATCTAGTGAGTTTTTTTCCTCTTCGTATATTGTTGTAAGGTTATGTGTACAATTAACAAATAGACCATCATACACTAGAAGTGTATTGCATACCGTGAGTGACTTTGTTTCAAGTACACTAGTCAATGAAATCAAAAGCATGAGTGTCATTGTACTCTCCTCGGAATCATCAGCAACAAGCATTGAGATCATAGACCAACCTTATCCAACACAAGCTTCATCCACTAAGCCATACCACAAGGAGGAGCCTGAAGTCCAGTCTAGGTTTACTTCATTAAAACCTAAAAAGACTATTAAACCTCGGAAGAAGTTTGCACATAAGAATAAGTTTGCACATAAGAAAGGACCACCACAGTCATACTTTGAAATATTACATATATATGATTTTCAGCTTTTCTCTTCATTGCAACTTTGATTTCAAATTGTCTGATTTGCTTCCGCATTCAGTGGAAAGTTTTTAAGGGACTAGACACTGCACTTGTCCTAACAAGTGGTAAGACTTTCCCAATGACCACAACATATGCTGATGTCCGTCCTCAAATTCGAAAGTTTGATGGCAAAGATTTCCACCCATGGCAGGTGCTTATAAAATACAAAATGATGGAGAGAGGGTATTGGCCTCTCATTCAAGGCAGTAGAGCTGTAAACTCTACAAATCTGGTTGATATAGAGGATGACCAACGTGCTCAAGCAATCATAATGTTACACTTAGATGAATCTCTAATTCATCGTGTTGATCAACTAAACACTGCTAAAGAAAATGGGATGAGCTTGAAAAGCTCTATGGAGCCACTGGCAAAAATACTAAAATCTTTCTTAAAATTGAATTATTTAGCTTGGAATATCGTTCAGGAGAAGATTTGGGAAAATTCATCTCTCATATGAAGGGACTTATGGCACAGCTTGCCTCTGTACAAGCTCCAATACATGAAGAAGATGCTATTGCTATTCTCCTAAAAGCTGTAAAACAGGTGTTTCCTACTCTTATAACCACTCTCACCAACATTCCAGATCCTACATTGGCAATAACCATTTAATCCTGTTTGGATGAAGAAAAGAGAAACCACAAAGAAAGTAGCAACAGTCAGGCAACTTCAAATTCCCGTGATCAAGTATTGGTTTATACAGCTCACACTAGATGTTCTTTCTGTAAGAAAAAAGGACATCTTGTAAACAACTGCTGGAAGAAGTATCTCGAGAAGATGAAATGTAACAAGTGCAAGAAGACAGGGCATATCACTAGTAAATGCCCCAACACTCCTGATATACCCAAAGAATTGGTGGCCAAATAATCCATCTTAAGATCGATTGTTTTGACTCCTTAAATCATCTACCTGAAACAACCTTGTAAGCCTGATTTATAAAGGCATCCCAAGAAGGGGGGGAACCTCTTACATGCTTTGTAATCCAATGCCACCCTGGCATTGAGGGGGGGTGTTAGAAGGTAGGCATAGGAACCCACTATAAGCAAGGGAGTATAAGGGCAGATGAGTGTGAATAGCCCTAGGGACAGGGGAAACCCTAACCCTAGCTTGGCAAAGGCTATATAAATAGCCTATGGGTCACTATCATGTGTGAGAGAGTGTACCCAAGTTGTACTCTAAGCAACTTAGTAAGCAAGATTTCATTCTTGTACTTTGAGCCCTCTTCTCCCTCTTATGCACACATTCCAATGCTGCAACTTTGGTTTTCAATAGGACAAAGTGCGATCACATATAGCCCAATCCCAAGGGATTGGAAGGTCCCATCCTAGGTTGAACGGTGTCTTTCTACGGAAAGAAATTTTTGTACTACTTTGCGAAGTGATGGTTTCGAATATTACTATGAAATAAAGTATCTGATTTTCCAATTTGTTTGTTATGTGCTAAAGATTGAGTTTAACGAACCCAGTTTAAGGGAGTAAGAAAAGGAAGATGATTTTATATATCCAAATAGTATGGTAGTATGCTTTGCTAATTTCAAAACTAAGCAAACCACATTGAGGAAAGTGGGAGGCTTCGATCCTAACAATTGGATGTCTATGGCCGGGTGGACCCAACAATTGAGGTAACTTTCCAACATTAGATAGAGCTGATTAAATCATGACCCTCCCAATATCGTTAGGATTAGTTACCAAGTTTAACACCATTTTAGGGGGCTGGAGCTGAGATTTTACATTATGGGTAGGGGGATTGAGTTACACTCTCCCCCCATCTCTCACTCTCTTTGAACCAAGTGTGGTGTTAGCCTCACTCCTGCCTTTGATTGATTACAAAGTGGTCTTTCTTAGGTGGGCATTAGATTACTATTAGGGGTGACTTGTGCATGCTTCCCTTGTGAAGTAGATTTGAGATTCCCATACTCAACTAAGTCCAAGTTTTCCCATGGGGAGATGGAATGGTGTCCATGGATATGAATTTCAGTCGACTACTAGAGGAATCCTTTGAGTTTGTTGGAGGAGGCACCTCACAATTTGACACACTTGATATATTGGATATTGAAAACATTGCCCTTGCAAATCTCACATATAATTGTAACAATAATAAATATAAACTTGATGAAAATTATTGGAAGATCTTCAATGAATTTGTAAAGGACCGTTGAGATAGGTAAAGGAGCATCACTTTTTCTCTCCTGTAATGTTGCTTGCTACATAAAATGACTAAAAATAAAGTCTTATTAAGCTTATTCTTAGCATTTCCCTTGATTTTAATTTCTTTATTTTTGTCTTTGCTTTAAGAACATAACTAGTGGATTACGATGATGCATCTACGCATATGAAAATGACAATGAACTCTAGCTTCAAAAATGTTGAGGTGCTGAGTAGAATGCATGGCGACCTAGAGGAAAATTTTGTATATACACATTTTTTGTATAGGCATACCTATTTTATAAAAGAAAATGAGATAAATTTTGTATATATGAAAATATTAAACATTGTGCTTTTAGTTATATCTTCATACAAATAATTCTGGAATTTAGTTGTGGACTATAGAAAGGCAATATATTTTTCCCTTCAATATAGCTATATGTTTTAGCTACAAGTTAAACTCATATTATTTGGATTTTGTTAAGACTTGATATTAACGAATTGAAAACTTTTGAGTATTTATTTCTTTTTATCTTTAGAATTTTTTTGTGTGTGCATTTTTGTTATCGATATGCTTTATAGAAATGGTGGAGACAATTATTTAAGATGAATTAGATACAAAAGATGCAATGATATAGTCCAATGCTATCACTAAAAGACAAGACTGAGATCAATATGGCAATGTATGAGAGCTCAAATATAGTATTATGATGGTGAAACTATATATTCTTCTATTTCTATTTTAATTTTCATGTTTAAAGACCCACAAGGCTCACTTCTCACTCACTTTAAAGTAGGCTTGAGCAACTAGCTTACTAGCACATGTACACCATAGCTTGTGAATTTTAGGCAATGCTAAAACGTGTTAAAATGTTCTAAGATCGCATATTTTTAAATGAAAGCTTGGAAGTTTTGGGATCTTATATGCTATGGGACTGTTTTAATGAGTTGATCAAGTTTAGAATGCATTTTTAGCTCAATAAACATATGGTCACACATTGTGCCCGCTTGTTATATCTTCTTTAGATGTGCCCTTCATGGCATTTAGTGATGAGAACAATTAATATGCTTACACCCTTCCACAAAATAGCTTGAAGTCATGCCTCAACTAGTTTGTGATCAATTCTATGATAGAGCCAGTTTTTTGTATCTATTACATAAGGATTTGTTAAATTTTTTTATGAAAAAAATAAACTTACAGTAAGGGATTTATAAATCATGGTAAAAATTCACAAAAGGGTCAAGAAAATATCATAAAATAGGTTACATAAGGATATATGAAACATCCCATGAATGCACGTGATATATAGGATTTATATACCAGTGACTTACCTAAGCCTCATATTCACATACACATCAACGTAGAAAGCCATCTTGCCCTAATCTATAGAGCTAACCAACTATCAACTGATAGGGTTGTATCTTGAGGATAAGTCACCTAAGCCGGGCCTTCTCAATAGGTCTTTTGGGTACTCCATGCTTTAGCACTTGGACTATGTTGTCTGCCCCCACTATGGCATCTAGTAGGCTCTAAATAAATCCTTCTCTCTAGACAGGTTAAAAAGATGCATGTTTGGTAAATTTTCTACGATATCCTGTCCATAGCAACTTCTCCCATGGGTATGCGGGACATGTGATCGGCCATGTAGTTCTACTTCCCTTTGCGTAAGACCATGGAGAAGTCAAATTCTAGCAAAAGTAGTAGCCACCTAGCTATGCATCCCCAATAGTGTAAGGTTTGTTTACGAGATACATCAGAGCCTGATGATCTATGAAGAAAGTGAAAGCTGTAGCTAAAAGATAATTCTTCACAGCAACCCTTCTCTCTCAGTTGTGGAATAGTTCATCTCGGTATCTGTGAGTTGTCTGCTAGTAAAGCTCACTAGATAGTCCAGGTTGTGTTAACCAAGCTAGCACAAAACAACTCCCATAGCAAACTTCAAGGCATCAATATGTACGTGTGGAAGGTTATGGTTCAGTATGGGGCTCTCAGGATTGGCGTGGTTGTCAGAGCCTTTCTTAACTCTTCATATGTGTGTTGGCATTCCTCAGTCCATTTGAATACTATCAGTAGTTTGTAGAGTGGTCTAGCGATTAGCACATAGTTCAACACGAATTGTCGATAGTACCTTGTATGTCCTAGGAAGCATTGAACTTCCTTGTAGTTGGTTGGTGGTGGAAGGTCTCCAGTAACCTTGATTTTTGAGAAGCCGGTGGCAATGCCATTCTTGGATACCACATCCCCCAATATGCATCCATGTTTCACCCAAAACTGGCACTTAAGGGGGTTCAATGAGAGACAATACAATATGTATCATCCAAAGACTGCGCAAAGTTGGTCTAGGTGTTCCCTCCAACTTGAGTGAATGCATAGATCATCAGCAAATACTTCTAGCTCATGCCTAAGTATGTCCTTGAAGATGGAACACATGAGCTGTTGGAATGTGGCCGGTGCTTCAAGCTGGCACTTTGGGTTGGGGTACTCCCCAACCTTGGCACTCCCCTTTTCAACAGTCTGCAAAGTGGATGTTTCTTCTTTTGCATGTATGACTTTTTTCTCTAAAATTAGTGTCATGGCGCTCTCCATCTTAAGCGCGACCTTCACTTTGATTCTCTTCCTCCTTTGCCTATGGCTCATTTTTCCTATTAAGGCTGCATCTAGGTTCCTAGGCCTTGGCAGTGATATGCCAGCCTACTTTCTTTGTGCTCAAATCATAACATGCAACAGGATAGGCATAGCCTCTCTATCAAGTGTTTCAACTCCCCCAATGGTACTGATGGCACAATCGTCAAACTAGGGTGGTTTCTATCTAGGGAAATCGACAAATAGGTGGGTGATTCCACACTCTAGGCATCTAAGTTCAACCTTCTCTTGATTGGCTTGCTCCCTCTCAAGGGAGCATGAAGAAATGTGCCCTAGGTGACCACAAGTCCAACATGCAATTGGATCTTTGGGTTTGTCCTCCTAGACCTCTACCCCTACCTCTGCCTAATGCCATCATCGGCACTAGTCGATAGTCCATGAGAATAGACTGCCCTCTTCATCATATGAGACATAAGGGTTCATGTATGCTTCCTCATCATTTGGATCCTCTACATAGTGGACTGGGCATCGCTCGGTGGATGGGTTACGAAAGGTCTAGGTGGCCTAGGTACACCTGTGGGATTAATCTTCATTCTAGGGATGGTTGGTTTTGTATCATTAGGTGTTGGAAGAGGCAACAAGGCTCTCCTTTTGAAGAAGTTTGGTGGGATATTCCCTAAGTATGGTTGCTTGTATGGCTAGGTGTATGGAAGTCTCCTTGATAGTATGCACTACATAGCATCATGGCCAAACCTACCACAATTGGTGCAAGGTCGGGACCGAGGGTCCTAACATTCTATTGCTGGAAGGTGATTTCCACTGCAATGCATGCATTGGACATGTGGGCATGTAGGTCTCCTTGCCATTTCTTGTAGCCTAGCTAGCTCCAACTTCATCTCTACTAGCTCTTGTCTCTAATAAATGCGTTTTCCTTTGTCTTGGGCACTTGGGACTGGCCGTTTGCTAGATGTTGTGGCTTTCTATAAAGATCTAGAATTAGCATTATCTCTATTTGAACTCCTAGAACTTCCCTCCTTGAGCTATTTGTCCACTCGTATGGCCTCTTTGAAGACCCTAGCTAGTACATCTGTTTGCAAGCTTGAGTTTCTTGTTAAGGCCTTGCAGATTTCCTTGTTGTAAATTCCATTTATGAACACGGTGGATACCCTCTCTTTCATTGGATCATTTGTTAGATGGGATTCTATTAAAGAGACTCTACATGTGGGTAACATAATCCCTAATGTCTTCCTTGTCCTTTTGCTTGACATTCATCAATCACACTATGAGGTTTTGAAAATACCCAGTCTCAAAGAACCTCTTGATGAAGAGATCCTTGAGGTTGTTGAAGTTATTGTGTTTCTTCATGTCTAAGCTAGTATACCATGTCCTATTTGTTGCTAGGCAAAGGCCGAAGGCTTGTGAGCATTGGGCAAGGATCTATGAGGCCATTAGCCTCATAGACTTTCTCAAAATGCTCTACAAATCCATACCGAGCTTGTATTGTTATAACTGCTTTGCAACTATGGGGATCTTCGACTAGCTCCTGGAGCCCTGGTTGATTCCTAGCCCTACGAGCAACGAGGTTGCTAGGGCTTCTGTGCTCTACTCTAAGGTCACATTATCTCTATGAGCCACTTTGTGAGAAGCTTGCTCAACATCAAGTCTACTTCTAGTGCTCCCTCCCTTTCTACATTAGGTCCTATCTAATTCCTATTGCTAGAGCTAACACACATTGGACTTCCAACATTTCTATGTCTTGCTGCAGCTTCCTAGCCTGCTTCTCATGGTTGTATGCTACTATGCACTGTAGTGCTTTTAGTGCTAATATCCTTTCCTCCTCGAGGTCCACTATGATTTCTTCATCCATCCTACCATGGTGCTCCATCCTAGTTTGTAAGTCATAGATATTGACCATCTGTTGGATATCAATTAGGAAATCTCCCAAATCAAGCTGATCATTTTGTGGCTAGAGCTAGATCCTAACATGTCGGTGGCTTCTTGCTCCACTAGGCTATCAATAATAGGGCTGATTAAGTCCATCATCAATGCATCTCCAATGGTGTTGGTCCATCTATGCTCCTAGTAAGCCTTCAGTGTCTTGACTCTCTCTTTGGTCCTAGTGGTCGTCAAGGTTCTTAGTCACCCATCTAAGTCTAAGGGTCGTCTCCTATTAGTGGGTTTGATTCACTTATTATTTCTTGGTGTGGTCCTTCTTATTGCAAATAGCCCTCAAATTATGTGCACTCAATGTGTGCGTGGTGCTCTTTTTCATGCACAGTGCAAAATCAAGCTTTTAGCTTTCAAGTGCACTTCAAGTGTCAAAAATAGTGTGAGGTGCAAATATTGGATGAATAATGCAGCTCTCACTCTCCCCTCATTTTGGTTTTGGCCAAACATGGATGTAAGCACGATTGATGGAAGCTTTCAAGGGTTGATTAGGGTCTCTACTATGCCTCCTAGCTTAGTTAGGGTGTAAACACGGTCTACAAATGTCAATTTTGCCTAAATTTACATTTGTCCTAAGTGGTCTGAATTTCAAAGGTTTGAATCCCATGGGTTCAAGTGGAGACCTTACGACTTGGACATCCGAGCCCACTCAAGACTCAAAATCGGATGAGGGATGCCCATTCAAGTGTTTGAGGGGTGGCCATCCGATTTCTACTAGTTGGCTATCCAAGACCCCAGCCTCAACCACCTGAGGTCGAGTTATCTCACCCGAATGTGGCCATCATTCAAGGCCAAGTTGTCCGAGTGGACACCTAGTGACTCAAACATCCAATCCCACTCGAAACTCGACCATCTGAGGCCTACGATTGCCATCCGAGCAGCGCACGAAAAATATCAAATGGCACAAAAATGATTGTATTGATTTCAATGCATGCTTGTTAATGCTACAACAATTCTAGAACAATGAAATAGATAGCAATAGGGATCTTGAATGTACTAGTAAGGTTTAATGTGCCAAACCACTAATCATATGCAATGTAACAACTTGCAACTCTTTCCCTCTCTCTCACAAGCTCTCTCTTTCTCTCAGACTTTTTGAATGAAAATGAGCTCTCTATCTCTTTTGTGCCCCCTTGTATGGGTTCCTCTTCTCCCCTTACCTTTTTTTCTCCCTAGATATGCAAGAACTAGATTCCTTTCTTCCCATGTTTCCTTGTTCCCTGGTTATCTAGAGAGTTATCTTTTTTCTCTTTTTTTGTTATTTTCCAAACCTTAGCACCTCAAATCCTATGCAAAGCACACAACTCCTATTCTATCACATAAAGCTTCTTACACCTAACTAATCCACAAAAGAGATTCAATGGCCTCAGACTCCCTTGCTTCCTACCTAGAACCAAGTGTCATTTTCGAAGTTGAACTCCTACTTCATCATCTGATTTGAAGCATGCAAGCACTCAAGCTTGAATCCATTTGTCGACAATGAAACCAAAATGTGGGAACCTTTGCTCGACCACCAAGACCCATGGACTGCTTATTGCTTCAAGCATTTCAAGCCAAATACTATGGCTACCTCTCACATAGCCATACGCGCTCTCAATCCTACAAGTGTAGTGAGCTTACCTTGATGCTTGATTGAGTAACCTCATCCCTTGAGCACTCCAATAGCTCTAGATTTAAGATGTGATCTCAAGCAAGCTCAATCCTCTACCTCCAAGCTCCATCCTCCATAGCCGCACATGTGAGACAAGGGAAGAGAAGAGTAGAGAAGAAGAGAGGAGACAATGGAGAGATTCTCCTCCACAGTCCCTCACCCTCACTCACTCACTCCCTCACACTCTCACTCTCCCTCCCTCAAACACAAGCACAAGCACAAGCATAAGCAAGGAGAAGAGAAGAAGATAAGAAGAGAGCCACTTTAGCCACACACCAAGAATGAGCTTCTCTATTCATTTTTGACTTTTATACATGCCTTCATCCCTTTGGGCACCCATCCCCTTTTTTACATGATTGGCCATTTTAGCAAAGGTCTTCTTTCCTCATGTCTTTCTTCTTCTCAAGGTTTTTCTTTCCATACCCTTCTATGTTTACAATTTGCACAGGAGGGATCCTAGCACTCTTTCATAAAATGAATTACATTGCGCTGTGTGGTTTCTTTGCTAGAATGTTCTAGGCGCCTTGCTAGAATATTTGGTGCACTCATTTTTGTGCACTTCCTACATTTTTTTTAGCTTTCCTTCTTTTCTGCCTTTCTCGCTTGGGGCCATCTTCCATTTTCGACTTGGGCTTCCTTTGTCTTCCTTTTTGGGCTGTATCGGCTATAACAAGGATTTTACTAAATGAGAAGGTTGCTTCTAGATGCCATAAATAGATTGAATTCACAGAGAAAGATGCTCACCAAGAAAGAAAAATGAGCATAGAAAGACACTCGCCAAGAAAGGTGAATGAACTAAATAGGAATATTAAGAAGACTAATGATATATTGGGTGCCAAAAAGTTTTCGACTTGCAAAAAAGTAATTATTAACTTCATAACATCTTCATCATGTCCTTTGTCAGATTTTATAAGTAAATAAGGACTTCAGGACTACCAAAACATGTTAGACTTTGGATATTTTAGATAGAAAGGAAGAGAGCCTTCATGAAGTGGACTCTACTATCTTCTAGTGGCAAGGATTACAATTGTGCTTTGATAGCCTCTATTTGGATTCGATTGGGGTTGTTGCATCTGCTCGTGCTTTGTTGCACTTGCATAGTGACATTGTCACATAAGATGGGAAGTGCATTGCATGGATGATGGGGCCTCTGGAGCTAGTGGTCAGGGACTTTGTTCGTACCTAGAAAGAAAAGAAGGTGCACTATCTAGGGGTGTGCTTAGTTTGTTGGTGGTGGATGGTTTCATGCTGGTGGGACTGGGGTGTAAGCCCAGGTGTTGTCTCCCATTTGAGGATTTAGTTTGTGTATAAGAGAGGTGTGATACGTGTAGCTTAGGGAGATAGGTTGTAGGCGAGTGCTACCTCCCTCGGTGTGTCCTACCCTTGATATGTCCTAAGCATGTGTCGTGGGGAATCAAAAGGGCTAAGAGGTTAGACACAGAGCCAATCGACTAATGCCACTGGATGCACCTAACTTGAGAACCCCTAGGTGTAGTGATTGTGACCCCTGTGCATCCTATTGTGTCTACGTGTAATATCTCTTTTTGTTTCCATGTTCTATGATTGTCTTCTTGCATTTACCTCCTTGTCTTTCTTTTTCTTCTTCCTCTTCTTCTTCTTTTTTCTTTTTTTTTTTTGCCCAAGTTACATAGTTGTGACAAAATTTAGTCTTCCTCATCAGGGTGAGGTGGAGAAGGGGACCTAAAGATTTGTTAAGGAATTGGTGGCTTTGGAGGTACCCCTTGAGGTTTAGGTAGACTTGAAGGGTGGTGGTGGAGATGAAGGGATGATTCCAGTGAGAGTGAAGTGGGTATAATTCATATCCTTTAGAAGAGCTAAGCAAAATGAAGGTAATAGAGCACTTCACATCATTAGTCAAGCCATCTTGCAACTATCTATAGCATTAGGATCAAAATGGAGTACTAAGAAGCTATACTCTTACAGGGTGGGGTCTTGCCTAAGGATTATCCTAAGCAACCTAAGGTAATTACTAGTAATAAAGGCGGGGTCAGGGCATAAGGAGAATTCATTGGTGAAGTAGATTAGGGTATTATACAAGTTCTCTAATGTAAAGATGAGGGCATCTTCATATGTAGTACAATGAGGATTATAGATTATAGAAAAATCATAGCGGTTGTGGACATTGGAGTCCAAATTCACTCCCACCCTTTGATGGTATGGCATAAAAGTCGGGTCATTCCACTCCAAGGGTTGAGTGTTACAAAAGGTCATCCAAGTGTCTAGGTTGGAGTCACAGACCCTTCTCCGTTCAGGTTGACATTCGTAGTGATCCGGGTTTTTAACAACCCGGATTACTACCACAAAATTTGGCCAAAACCCCTGTCAAGAGCTTACCATATCACTTTGGGTTTACTCTTCAAGCACTAGGTATGTTACATTTCTTCTCGATTATGATAACTCTAGCAAATGGGGGGAACAAGTTCTTAGGAGGCATGTCAATGTCAAGGGTAAAAGGGATGGTTATCTTAGTGAAGATGGAAATGGATTACACCTAGGAGTTGAGTGAGTGCAGAGATTTTTCAAAGGACTAGCCTCCAACTACACATGGGTTTTGCCTGCATCAATAAGATTTGGAATCTATCACCATCATTAGAGGACACCTCACCCTAGCACACAAGTCAATATCCACATCATGGTGCCATTTGGATCTTACACAAAAGCTTACAAGCATGGAACCCCTTTTATCACATGCTTATATGTATTTATATATATATGGGGGACTAAAGTCAAAGCAGCTTTTGGAAGCCATTTTTTATAATCTCAATAACTCCTAAGAAAAACTGAATTTCAAGAAAATTCTCACGCTGCCCGATCGATTTCGACGTGGTCTACAAAGTTGCAGAAGAAACTTTTTTCAGATTCTTCACGGATTTGAAGTTACAAAGGCGCAAACTGCTAGCTACATACAATTTTCTTCTCTCTTTCACCACACCAACTTTTCATTCTATCCTTCTTGTAAATATATTATAATAATGTGCTTTGGGCACCCACCTCTTGTAATCTAGCTCCCTTTCTCTATTTTGTTTATCACCACCCTTGGCTTCTTGCTTGTCCCATCCACTATTCTCCATATTTTCAAAGATGCCATACATCATCTAGGATTATGTTAATCAAGAAGATTAGCTTAATCTAACCCCTCATGGAGGCTATATAAAGAGCCCATGGAGAATGGAAAAGGGAGGGAGAAGGACAATGACAAGCACATGAGAGCACTCTAGAATACCCTCATGCTAGTCCATCTCTTTGAGGTGAGTTATGAGTGAGTTCTTTTATTATGTAGCATAATAGCAAGCTTCCTCTACCTCTTCTCCTCTCATCTCCATCTCTTCTCATCTTCTCATTCCATGTAGCATAATGGCAAGCTTTCTCTACCTCTTCTCCTCTTGTCTCCCTGTCCTCTCATCTCTCTCTCTCATATTCTAATATGGTGTCTAGTATATATATTCTCTCTTGTAAATTTGTGTCTTGGTTCTTTTGATTCTCTTTGAGAAAATGGATGTCCTAGCCCATCCTCCCTTTGGCTGTCAAGATTGTGGGAGAGAAGGAAGGAGTCTCGCTTGAAGCTTTCTTGCTTGCACAATGGGGGAAGACACACAAGGGTGGAGGCTGAAAACAGTTTTTCTCTTCTTAGTTGTGTAATCCAAAAGAACTCAAGTACAAAGAAATAGAAGAACCCTATATATGGGTCTCAAACCAAACTCAACTAACTAAGGTGGCATACTAACTGAGCCACGAACTAGAGTAGATAAGGATAGCTATCATGTAGCTATTATTCAGGGGCAGTGTACCAACCGCATCTGCAACTGACAAGTCGGTGACATAAATACACAACGGTCACCCTGGCGTATCACGAGTGGAGCTCGATATCTCAACACTCCCCCTCGAGCTCAATCCCAATTCCTGCACACCAAGCAGGTCTTTGAACTTGCGCAGCTTCTCTACGCCCAATGCCTTCGTGAATATGTCAGCTACCTGATCCTCTGTGCTGACATAAACTAGATCAATAAGACCTAGTAAAACCCTCTCTTGCACATAGTGATAATTCACCTCAATGTGCTTTGTTCTAGCATGATAGACTGGGTTATTTGCCAAGTGTATACTACTCATGTTGTCACAATAAATGACAACTGGCCCATCTGTAGACTGATGCATATCATAAAGTAGCTTATACAACCAAGCTACCTCACATGCAGCCATTGCTGCACCCCTGTACTCAGCCTCTGTGCTCGACAAGGCAACTGTAGGCTGTTTCTTGCTGCTCCAAGTGACTGCAGCACTCCCAAAAGAGAACACATATCCACTAGTAGATCGTCTATCAGAAATACTACCAGCCCAATCAGCATCAGTGTATCCATGCAACTGTATCTGAACCCCAGTCTCATAAAATAGTCCATACTGCAATGTGGACTTCACATACCTGAGTATGCGTCTAGCCGCATCCAAATGTGGTTTCCTTGGAGCCTGCATAAACTGACTTACCAATCCAACAGCGTAGCTCAAATCTGGCCTGGTAATAGTCATATAAATCAAACTTCCTACTATGCGTCTGTACATAGTAGGGTCTTCTAGAAGCTCACCTGCATCTGTGCTCAGCTTCACATTCTGCTCCAAAGGAACTGAAATAGGCTTACAGCCTGTCATCCCATATTTGGACAGCATGTCCAATCCATACTGCCTCTGCAAGAGCTGTATCCCACTTGGTGATCTAATCACCTCAATGCCCAAGAAATAACGCAGCTCTCCCAAATCTTTCATCTCAAACTTCTGCTTCAATAGCATTTTCACATGAAGGATATCTTCATCACTGTCACCTGTCATAATCAAATCATCAACATAAATGACAAGTAGCATAATATCTTTCTCTGTTTTTCTCACATAAAGTGAGAAATCTGCCTTGGAAATCTGAAAGCCAATAGTGACAAGATATTGTCCTATCTTGTCAGACCATGCTCTAGGTGCTTGCTTCAAGCCATACAAGGCCTTCTTCAACCTGCAAACAAACTCAGGATGAACAGCATGCACATAACCTGGTGGCTGCTCCATATAGACCTCTTCTTGCAAATCACCATGCAAGAAGGCATTCTTTACATCCATCTAATGTAAAGACCATCCCTTTGATGCAGCCATAGCAATGACTGCTCTTACAGTTGCCATCCTTGCAACTGGACTGAATGTTTGTGCATACCCCTTGACTACTAATCTTGCCTTGTATCTGTTCACAGAACCATCTGCATTGTGCTTCACCTTATAAACCCACTTACAGCCAATTGCATTCTTACCTTTAGACAAAGGTACTAACTCCCATGTAGCATTTGCTTCCAAGGCATCCATTTCTTCATCCATGGCTTTCTCCCATTTTTCTTTTCCCATGGCTTGCTCAAAAGATGTGGGTTCTGGTTCCTGTATCACTTTGACCATATATGCATAGTGAATGGCTGTAAATCCATCATATTTCAGCCTATCCACAGGATACCTAGCTCTCGTAGACCTGTGCAAAGTAGGTTCACTCCCAGGTGCTCTCAAAACATCCCTAGTCTTCCTTACTCCAGGTGTAACAATAGAAGGAATACCCAACTCATCATCAATGCTCTGTTCTGAGCCACTGGATTCACCATCCACATAAGAGTGACCTACATTCACATCAAACATGGGCTGATCAACCTTCTCTTTTCCTTTTCGTGATACATGCATACCACTATCTGCATTACTTTGAGAAGATTCTCCTGATCTCAATCTGCCTGTCCATGGCGAAGAATGTAAACCACTGCTAGAGGACACTCCAGGTCCACTAATATTTTGTGACTGCTGCTGTGAATTCTGTGCAGCATTACCATTTTGTGCATCTACATCATCAATCACATTTACTGGTTTATACCAGCTACTCATCTCATCAAAAACAACATCTTTGCTCACTGTAAACTTACGAGTAGAAGGGTTATAGCATCTATACCCTTTTTGCTGCAGAGAGTAACCAATAAAGATACACTTCTCAGCTTTTGGATCCAACTTGGATCTCAGCTCATCTCGCACATGTACATAGGCAATGCAACCAAAAATTTTCAAATGAGAAATATCTGGTTTCCTACTAGTATACCTCTCCTCTGAAATCATTCCATGTATTGCTACAGTGGGAGTCCTGTTCATTATGTAGACTGCTGTAGCAACTGCTTCAGCCCAATAAAAATCTGGCAAGTCTTTTTCATTGAGCATGGCACGAGATACCTCTCCAATATGCCTGTTTTTCCTTTCTGCAATTCAATTTAATTGTGGGGTATGACTGCATGAGTATTGCTGCTTTATGCCATGCTCCTGCAGGAACCTTGCAAACTCATTTGAGAGGTACTCTCCCCCTCCATCTGACCTTAGGCATTTTATTTGCAGACCTGTTTCTTTTTCAGCCATAGCTTTAAGGGTTTTGAAATGCCCAAAAACTTCACTTTTCTTTTTCATAAAATACACCCAAAGTTTTCTGCTATAGTCATCAATAAAAGTGACAAAATAATGACAGCCTCCAAGAGATGCAGCTTTAGTAGTCCACACATCAGAGTAGATTAATTCCAATGGCTTCTTACTCTCTTGAACATGTCTAGGAAATGGTTTCCTTGCCTATTTTCCAAATTGACAGGCTTCACATACCTTATGCATTTCTGCAACCTTGAATTTAGGCAATCCTGCAACAATATTTTGGGCTTGCATTGATTTAAGTCGCTGTACATTAACATGACCAATGCGTTTATGCCAGATATCAATATCTGCAACTACACCAGTCCCATGTGCAAACATTGCTGCACTCAATTCAGACATGTCTGCATCCAATGTAAACATTCTGCCCTTCTTCTTTCCTTTTGCTATCAAGTGACCTTTATTTTTCATATCCTCAACAAAGCATCCATGAGGATTAAATCTGACCTGCAAGCCCTGTTCAACCATTTGACCAACAGAAACCAGATTCTTGGTGATATTCGGGACATGAAATACATCGGACAGGTATTTCTTTTTCCCATCCTGCATAGACAAGGGAATTTTTCCAATCTGCACAATAGGATGTGCAGTATCATCACCAGTCTCCACAAATCCTGGTTTTTCCATTTTCCTTGCATCCTCCATCCATTTTGCATGACCTGTCATGTGGTTTGATGCACCTGAGTCAACATACCATACATCGTTGCTTTCTTCTGCACTTGTCACAGAATTGTTCATGTGCTGCACCATAAACAGATGCTCATTTCTGTCATCACCCTGTCTACTAGAGGATGCATAATTTCCCTGTTGGAGTTTTCCATTCATGATGTCATTCTGCTTTTTATAGCAGTCTTTAGCCATATGATCCATTTTACCACAATAGTAGCATTCAACATTACTGTTTGCATTTTGGCCTCTTTTCCATCCACCACGACCTCTTTGGCTCCCCCTGCCTCTAGAGTTACCACGTCCTCCTCCATAGGACTGGTTTTCTTGAGTTTGCTGCATATTCTGATTTCTACCACGGCCTCCAAATCGGCCTCCTCTACCTCTGCCTCTACCTCTTCCAGCATTTGAGTAGAAGACAGCTTCTTTTGAAGTTCCTCCTAAAGAAGATGCACCACCATTTCTCTGCTCCTCAGAAATTAGAAGAGCAATCAACTCCTCAAAATCAAGAAATCTTTCACGAACTGAAATGGATGTCCGAAACTGTGCATAATCCTTTCCTAGACCATTCAAGGTCACATAAACTAAATCATCATCTTCCACTGGTGACCCAATGGAAGCAAGTGCATCTGCAATCTTCTTCACCTTCATGTGGTAGTCGTTGATGCTCATATTTTCTCTTTGCACATTGTGCAACTCTTGCTTGAGCTGCATTTTCCTGGCTTGCGTATTTGTGCTATACATTTTTGACAAAGTATCCCATGCCTCATTTGGCGTACTTGCGTCTTGAATATGCACAATCATAGAGTTTGAAATGCTGATAGACAGCCAATACATAACTTTTCTGGCTCTCTCATGCCATGCTTTAAATGCCTGCATTTGCTGTTGATTGGGAACATCAAGAAGAACTGGTTCTTCTTCATTTCCTGCAACAAATTCCCAATATCCTTTTCCCATAAGGAAATTCGTCATTCTAAACTTCCATGCTTGGAAGTTGTTCTTGTCAAGCTTTTCAGTGACAATCTGTGAAAGAGAATCAGATGCCATTATAGAAGACTGCAAAAAATTCTGTCACTGCAAAAACCACAGCTTCACCCTCACAAGGGAAAATCTGCAAAACTGGCGAAAGTGGTATTTGACCACACAGTCACTTCCTAGTGACGATTTTGCATCAACAGGCAACAGGGATGATTCTGTAACTCCCAATGTCTCTGCGCACAAGCATACAATGCAATTTTTACAGTAACTATTCACCGACCTGTAGAACAGTGGCTGCACAGCATAAAACTGGGCCTTTTCCTGAGTGCGTGCAGAAAACTTCCGCCTCCAAAACAGGCCCCGAAATGGCCTCAAATCAAAAAAACAAGGTCGCCAAGGGCTAAAGCCCTTTCCCGCAACATATACTACCCTCTTGCTTCACCGCGAAGGGCGTCTCAACCTGAGACAATGCACTCCTGCACTTTCCGGCTGTGCTACCTGCAGAGATCTGCTCCCGAAACAGAAAATGAAAGCAACACTGCTCCTCTTACCAGAACACCGCGAGCTTGGCTTGCTTTCTTGAGCTCCTTACCACGAACAAGGCTCTGATACCATGTCAAGATTGTGGGAGAGAAGGAAGGAGTCTCGCTTGAAGCTTTCTTGCTTGCACAATGGGGGAAGACACACAAGGGTGGAGGCTGAAAACAGTTTTTCTCTTCTTAGTTGTGTAAGCCAAAAGAACTCAAGTACAAAGAAATAGAAGAACCCTATATATGGGTCTCAAACCAAACTCAACTAACTAAGGTGGCATACTAACTGAGCCACGAACTAGAGTAGATAAGGATAGCTATCATGTAGCTATTATTCAGGGGCAGTGTACCAACCGCATCTGCAATTGACAAGTCGGTGACATAAATACACAACGGTCACCCTGGCGTATCATGAGTGGAGCTTGATATCTCAACATTGGCTAGGTGGTGCCCCTCTTTAGTTCTCTTAGTGAGGATTGGAGGTTGGATGGGTGAGAGGCAACCCATTCATCATTTCAGCCCTCATTTTTTGTGCCTCCACTGAGGACATTTTCATCCACAATTCTCTACCTTCTTATGCGGGACAATACAACATATAGTGGTGCATCTTCTACAACAATTGCTCCAAGTGGCTCTTCTCCAACGCCTTTACCAACTCTTTTTGAAGCTGGTCGAAGTCCACGACTCCCACAATGGTCTCCCAAGGAAGCCCAAGAAATGAAGTATGCCTATCGGATGACGACACGTATATGGGTAAAAGGTGTTCACCTTAGAAATTCCATTCTCTCACAATGGAAAAAATCATGTTGCCATCAATTGCTAGCTTCTCATAATTGTGGTGAGTGTTTTGCAAACAAAGTGAAGGCCCTTCTGGGAGGTCCTCCTCTCCAAATCATCAAATCCCTCTCTCTCTCTCTGGCCTAATCAACATCAAAGGAGGACAACTATGCATGAACGGTGTGGAGTTTTGTAGAGGTGCAAAGTATGGAGACTAGCTTCAACTATTGCTAGCTCAAAGGTTGGGTGTGATTGAAAAGGTGGCCATCACACCTTATGAAATATATATCACCGAGGATAGACACACTAAGTCAAGAACAATCACTGGTGAGCAAATTCTCTGTATAGCAAAGTTGGTAGGTTCCAGAAAGAAACACTCCGGGGAAAATCCTTCATAATTCAAGAAAGTGCATTCCCTCTATTCCCTTAAGTAGTCTCCACTCATTAATAATAATAATGGTCCAAATTTCTACACCTTCCACTCTGTACAAAATATCCGAGTTAATGTATGCATCAGTAGGAAGATTTTCTTCCAGCAGCATCTCGTCATGTACTTTGGGACTGAAAGATTAAGGGAGATTCTTATATCACCAAAACCTAAAATCTTCCCAATGCTAGACTACAATGCATCCTTCAATGTACATGACTTTATCTTATTATAATAGTTTCTCATAAATCACCACGAGTTGTATGGACTTATCCGTCCACTTGCTATGCAAAATGTGCATATTGTAGCCAGCACAAAGCTAGATTCCAAGGCATTATTAGAAGCATACTAGGGCCTAGACGTCTTGCTGAAATCAATGCATCTGTGAACCCATTCATCCTTCCCCTCATAAATTACAACTTAATTCTAGACGTGTTCATCTTTGTACTCTACTAAGGCAACATGGCATTTCCAAGCTTTTTTGGGCACAAAGGGGAGAAAGCTCTAGACTTTTTGGATGACTTAGAAATGTCCTTCCTAGTCACAGGCGGAGACGATGAAGCAACCAAAGTACGGGCCTTCTCTTTAGTTCTAAATGGTGATGCTCGAGTGTGGTATCAAGCTCTCCTGGAGGCTACAAGGGGTAATTGGGAGGATCTCAAGACCGCATTCATGCACAAGTACCAAGATACAGAGCCACCTAAAGATATTTGGAGACAACTCTTAGATCTTCGCCAAACCTTACCAAGGGAGTACCAAGCATATAAAGGCATGTTTATAAAATTGTGGGATAAATGGACAACCTCCTTAGCTGAGGGAGAAAGAGTACCTGATTGCCTTAAGAAAGATTGTTTTCTAGCCGAACTCCACCCTCTACTAAGGGAGAAGGTCAAAGGAAAGTTTCCAATATCCTATGAAGAATCAATCACTTATGCTAGGGAGAAAGATAGAAAATTGAAGTATCAAGCCCAGTTGAAGGGGGGAGTTGAGCCCCTACAGATTTTATCAACCATGCAAAGGCCTAGAGAAATAGCAGAGGCCCCAGCTGAACCGGAGATGCCACAACAAAATCTCCTACAATGCATTACTAATCAACTTGAAAGCCTTTCGTTAAATTTGGTGCAAGGAGTACGGCCCCCTCCCCTCATAAATGAAGGCAATCGAGGTCCAAAGAGACAAGAAAGAGAGTATGTTTGCTATAATTGTGGGGAGACTAGCCATGGTATGTACTTTTGCCCTCCTCCCAGGCGTTTTCCAGGAAATGGGTTCCAACCAAGAAGGAGGGGACAACAAGTGACACCACCTAGGGAGAGGCTTGTTCCACCGAATCCAGGGCCTCCACCGCCGGTTCAAGTTCTCCAACATTCTCGACCACTTGTTGCAAGGGTGCCGCCCTTGCCTGTCCAACCGCCAGAGAATCATGATATCTGGATAATTAGTTTAGATGAGAGTGATTTCAAAGGGAAGGCCAAAGTAGTAGAGGTTGAAGCAATGCCGGTGAAGAAAGCCCGTAGAATTGAGAGAATGGAGCCTACACCACCAAAGGAGATTGAAAATATGGAAGAGGAGGCAGAGTCGTCAATGGCTGTAAAGACACGCAACAGTAAAAAGAGGAGGGCTCGCTCACACTGACACATTGAGCCAGATGATTTTTCCCTGAGGAAAGGTACTAGAGCTTATGATTTGCTTGCTGATGTGAGGGATCAAGGGCCAAAAATTTCATGGCCACAATTACTACATCTATCTCCAATAGTGTGGCGACAATGGTCAAAGATGGTAAGCATTAGACCCATGAAGAATAGACATGTGAATGCAATCCAGGCTAGAAAGATGAAATATATTGTGCCTCTAGTGGAAGCCAAAATCAATGGGCAGAGAGTGTCAAAGACATATGTGGATGGAGGTGCAAAGATTTGTGTCATGACGGAAAATTTGATGCATCGTTTGGGATTAGAGGTAAATGAAACTACTAAATTTGGGGCCAAAATTGCTAACAATGTAGTAGTAAATTGTTTGGGAGTTATAAAGAAAGTCAAGGTAAAGGTGTGTGGAGTGCAATTGGAGCTTGACATGTATGTGATGCCAGTGAAGGGGGATGGCTATTCGCTCATTCTCGGGCGACCATGGCTAATGGGAATGAAATCCAGACAAGATTGGGAGACAGGGGCTTTAGAGCTAAGGCCACAAAAGGGGCTGCAAAAAAAATGGAAGAGCACTATCTACAACATGAAGGAGGGCTGACAGAGGATCTTGTGTTAGAGAGCACCACTGATGAATGGAGTTCTAGCGAGGGTTGGTCATCTATGACAGAGGGAGAGTCTTCTAATGAGGAGGAAGAAAGCTCTCTAGAAGTGATGGGGATTACATTAAAAGGGCCTTCTAGTAGTGAAATTCCGCAGCAGCTTCCAAAGGTCGAGAAGGAGGGTTTAGAAAAAATGTTGGCTAAGGATCTATCAGTTGAGGAGAAGGCAGCCTACATGGAAGTGGTGATAAAACACTCTGAACTTTTTATTTCTGATTATGAACACATCATAGGTGTGACACCAGTACAACATCACATTAATCTAAAAGAGGGAGCAAGGTCAGTGGTGCAGCGACTATGACGGTTGGGAGTAGTTCAACAGAACGCTCTACTCACTAAGGTGCAACGACTTTTGAAGGCAGGCTTCATCTATCCAATAGGGGACTCAGAGTGGGTTTCATCTGTAATAGTAACACCCAAGAAGAATGGAAAATGGAGGATTTGTGTGGACTACAAGCCGTTAAATACTGCAATAAACAGAGATCACTTTCCTCTTCCCTTTCAAGATGAAATACTCAACGAGGTGGCCAGGCATGAGAGATACACTGTTTGTGATGGGCATTCAAGTTATTTCCAGATCCGAATAGTTGAGCAGGATCAACAAAAGACCACCTTCATTACGCCTTGGGGTTGTTTTTCTTTCAAAGTAATGCCATTTGGATTAATAAATGCCCCAGCTACCTTCTAGCGATTCATGAATTATGTCTTCCAACCATATTTTGGAAAATCTATCAAGGTCTTTATTGATGATTTTTGTATTTATAGTTCTAAGGCTCTACATCTAGGAAAGGTGGATGAAGCTTTCAACCACCTCGCACAAATGGGGGGGCAGTTAAACCATGAGAAGTATCGCATTGGTAAAAGTAGTGTAGCTTTGTTAGGGCATGGCGTAAGTGAGAGGGGCATTGAGACAGATCCAAACAAAGTTAAGGCCCTATTGGCGATGCCATCACCATCTTCTGTGAAGCAACTAACCTCTTTCATTTAGAAGGTGCGATATATGGGAAAGTTCATTCATCTCCTCTCCCAATTAGTATTTCCGCTGCAATAGTTAACCCACTCTGCGGAGCTCCTGTGGAGTGACGAAAGCAAAAAGTGCTTTCACGAGGTGAAGAAGGCTCTTAGTACCCTCTTAGTACCCTTCCTATAATTTTACAGCCTAGCTGGGATTCAGATTTTTTTGTCAACCCGAGTTTTGGGGAAGATGCTCTAGGGGCAGCACTAATAGAAAAGGATGCTAAAACTGGCCTAATGAGACCGGTTTACTTTTCTAGTAGAGTAATGATAGCATCAGAACGAGGGTACAAGATGGTCGAGGTGATGGTTTTGTCTCGAATGTCTGCTGTAAGAAAGTTTCGTCCTTATCTTCTCCCTAGGCCGTTCACAATGATCACGAAAGAAGAGCATTTTCCGTATGCCTTACAGCACATGGATGTTTCAGCCAGAATCGCTAAATGGGTGATACAACTCCAAGAGTTTGACTACACCTTCAAGGTGGAGGATTCTACTCGAGCTTGCCTAGCTAATTTGTTGACCCATAGATGCCATCAAAAGAAGGAAAAGGAGAAGGGAAAGGTAAAAGAGGAGACATCTCCTCTTGAGGAGCTGCCACAGGTGGAGAATGCCCATGCCCTCTACTTCAATGGGGCCTACAAGCGTATTAAAGACAGAGCGGCAACAGGAATAGTGGTGTTCAGTCCCGAAGGTGAAAAACTTTATGGAGAAGGTATCAGCTTGGAGGATGTCCATTCTAACAATGAGGCAGAAGATCAAGCCTTGCTTTTAGGTTTGAGGTGGTGTCTCTCACATGGTGTCACTCGACTTAATGTTTTTGGAGATTCTATGCTAATTGTTAAGAAAATGAAAGGAATCTAGGCTTGTAAAAATGATAACTTAGCAGTAAAAATGAGAGAAGCTAAAACTCTCATGAGAAAGCTATAGAAAGCCCAAATGTATTTTGTGCCAAGGTGCACAAATGGCGATGCAGATGGTCTAGTAGCTGAAAAATTGAAAGAGGTAATGGTGGGCGTCATTGCAGTAAAGCTTTCCTTATTTTAGGATAAGTTTCAACTACAAGATGTGCTTTATTTTATTGAGCATGGTGAGGCACCTACACATATGAGTAAGAGTGAGAAAAGGTGGCTGGCTACTAAGGCCACTAAATACCACTTGATAAATGATGTGTTGTATTGCAAAGGAAAGGATGCAGTCCTTAGAAGGGTGCCAACAGCAAATGAGATTATGGATGTGATTAAGAGCTACCATGAGGGGGTTTGTGGCGGACATTTTGCTCAAGAAATAACCAGTAGGAAGATTCTCCATGTTGGTTTTGTGTGGCCCAGTCTACATCGAGATGTGCAACATTGGTGATGTACTTGTGACAATTGCCAAAAGGCCGAACCAAGGAAGCTAGTGCATGAGGAACAAAATCCCATACCTACATATGGCCCATTTGAGAAATGAGGGATTGATGCAATAGGGCCACTCCCACGAACTCAGTCTGGCAAGGAATACATCATAATGGGTGTAGACTACATGACGAGGTGGGTAGAGGCTTCAGCAATTAGTAGGATCACAACCCAAGAAGTGGGAAATTTTGTGTTTGAAAATATTTGTTGCAGGTTTGGCACACCTTTGGAATTGTCTCTGATCGAGGTCATGGTTTTAGGGTGAACCTAGTAGGGGAGCTAATGGAAAGGCTAAAAATCAAGCACAGGCATTCTACTCCCTACTACCCACAGTGTAATGCTTTGGTCGAAAAAGTGAATGTGCTGATTTGTAAGATAATTACCAAGCAAGTACACATGCACCCTAAGAACTAGGATAAAAAATTGAGTACAGCTCTTTGGGCCTATAGGACTTCATTCAGAATCTCACTTGGCTATACTCCATTTCACCTCATCTATGGCCAAGAGGCTTTGCTTCCTATAGAGGTGGAACTGGTCAGTTTGCGTGTTTTAGTAACCAGTAGAGAGAATAATCAAGATAAGAAGTTAGAGGAAAGGATCTTGGATCTAGAGAGGCTGGAGTTAGACAGAGAAGTAGCAGTCCAACACTATTCCATGCAAGCTGAAGAGAGGAGGAAGACATTTAATAAGAAGCTGGCTAGCAAACACATAAGCAAAGGATCACTTGTGCTACGCTATGATAACCGCTTTGATAACAGAAAGGATGCTAAACTTTTGTTCAAGTGAGAATGGCCATTCATGGTCATAAGGAGATATCCAAATGGCAGTTACTATAAGCTAGGTGACATGGATGGGAATGTTCACAAGACAAGGGTAAATGGATGGCGACTCAAGCCTTATTTTCAAAGAAATATGAACACTTTGGAGCACTCACTCAATGAAGAGCCACCAATGAGAGGATGCAGTCCTCCTTGCTCTATTGGACCATCATTAGCAAGCTAGAGGCATGAATGCCTCTAGCCTAAAGGGAGGGCTAATGATCCGGGTTTTTTACAACCTGGATTACTATCACAAAATTTGGCCAAAACCCCTATCAAGAGCTTACCATATCACTTTGGGTTTACTCTTCAAGCACTAGGTATGCTACATTGCTTCTCGATTATGATAACTCTAGCAAATGGGGGAACAAGTTCTTAGGAGGCATGTCAATGTAAACGGTAAAAGGGATGGTTATCTTAGTGAAGATGGAAATGGATTACACCTAGGAGTTGAGTGAGTGCATAGATTTTTCAAAGGACTAGCCTCCAACTACACATGGGTTCTGCCTGCATCACTAAGATTTGGAATCTATCACCATCATTAGAGGACACCTCACCCTAGCACACAAGTCAATATCCACATCATGGTGTCATTTGGATCTTACACAAAAGCTTACAAGCATGGACCCCTTTTGTCACATTCTTGTATGTATTTATATATATATATGGGGGACTAAAGTCAAAGCAGCTTTTGGAAGCCATTTTTTATCATCTCAATATCTCCCAAGAAAAAGTGAATTTCAAGAAAATTCTCACATTACCCGATCGATTTCGACGTGGTCTACAAAGTTGCAAAAGAAAAAATTTTCAGATTCTTCACGGATTTGAAGTTACGAAGGCGCGGACTACTAGCTACATGCAATTTTCTTCTCTCTTTCACCACACCAACTTTCCATTCTATCCTTCTTGTAAATATATTATAATAATGTGCTTTGGGCACCCACCTCTTGTAATCTAGCTCCCTTTCTCTATTTTGTCTACCACCACCCTTGGTTTCTTACTTGTCCCATCTACTATTCTCCATATTTTCAAAGATGCCATACATCATCTAGAATTATGTTAATCAAGAAGATTAGCTTAATCTAACCCCTCATGGAGGCTATATAAAGAGCCCATGGGAGAATGGAAAAGGGGGGAAGAATGACAATGACAAGCACATGAGAGCACTCTAGAATACCCTCATGCTAGTCCATCTCTTTGAGGTGAGCTATGAGTGAGTTCTTTTATTATGTAGCATAATGGCAAGTTTCCTCTACCTCTTCTCCTCTTATCTCCCTCTCTTCTCATCTTCTCATTCCATGTAGCATAATGGCAAGCTTCCTCTACCTCTTGTCTCCCTGTCCTCTCATCTCTCTCTCTCATATTCTAATATGGTGTCTAGTATATATATTCTCTCTTGTAAATTTGTGTCTTGGTTCTTTTGATTCTCTTTGAGAAAAGGGATGTCCTAGCCCATCCTCCCTTTGGCTAGGTGGTGCCCCTCTTGAGTTCTCTTAGTGAGGATTGAAGGTTGGATGGGTGAGAGGCAACCCATTCATCGTTTCAGCCCCTCAGTAGCTAGGCACAGACCTTGGCACTTCAAAAACCTTATTCTACCAAAATTTGGCATCTTCAATGGCCCATAATGTGGGATTTTGCTCTCTCTCCTCTAGCCATTTCTGTCCAAGCCTACTTCCGATGTCAATGACCTCCTCCACCACCTTGATGGGCAAAACCCTATGCAAGGTGGTGGGAAACTGCAAGTTAAAGTCAAAAGGGCTCTTGGATGTTTCTTGCCTCTCCCAAATCACAAGGTCAGCATGAAAGCTTGCTGGGGCATCATCCTTGCATGGTGGGATAGGTGCATGGGGTGCCCTCACTCCCTTGGCATTTCATTTTCTCCTTGTCTCCTCCACCATTTGTCTTCTTCTTTCCCTCAGTGCAACCTTTCTTTATGCAAAGGTGTCTGCATGCTACTGCTCTTCAGGCCACAAGGAAGGAGCTGGTGGGACAAGCTCCTTCGCATGGTCCCATTCCAAAGTTCACATCCACCTCCCTCTCCTGGCTTGGCTCCTGCTGCTCTTCTTCGATGAACCCAAGTGCGTCTACTTCTTGTGAGGCTAGGCCTACCGATAGGAGATAATGGCATTGCTCTTCCAAGATTGGGCCAACTCCACTAGGTTGTGGTGGCATCTGCAGTCCTAGTTTTAGTGCTCTACGAGCCATTCCTGGTTTCCTTTTCATTGCCTCTATGGACTCTCCCTCCTCTGCCTAGGTTACGTCCAATAGGGTATCCAGGAAGGCGCAATGCTGGGTTTGGAAGCTCACTTGGGTGGCTTTTTCTGTGCTTTCAATAAGTATTTTTTCTTTTTTAACTAGAGCGAGAGAGCGAGCCAGGCCTTTGACTCTTTTTGCGTTCTAGTTAGTCCATTCTTCTACCCTCCTATTCATATCTTCAAGGCTTTCCCCCTACCTTTGAGGTAGCACTGTCAGCCTTCGTTCTTGATCTTCCATTTTTGTCCTTAGCTTTTGCTGCTCTTCCTATGCTAAGGCAACCTCTTGGTTAGTTTCTCCACCTCTCTTTTGTACCTGCGAGCTCTTTCCTCCCTCAACTCCTTCAATTATTATGTGGCTTTAGTGATTTTCTCCATTTCAACTTGCAGATCTTCGTAGAGCCCCACAATCTCCTCATTGTGCCATCATAGGTGTTGTATGGCCTTGATTTCTTCATTCAAATGCACCTCCCATTTTGCTTCTGTCTCTTCCTTAGCTTGTAGTTGCTCCTTTAGCTCATTGACTTCCCTTTGGGCCATGGCTATTTGGTGTATTCTCTCCAATTGGGATGAAACCATGGCCTCTCTTTCAGCTTCTAGCTCTGCTACCACAATTTCCTTCTCCTCCTTGGCTTTCTCTAATGGAGGGAGAAGCTCCTTGATGTACCCGTCATATTCTTTGTGTGGCCTCTTTATTGCGAGGACGAAGGTTGTGGAGCCTACCACCTCTTGCCTCTTTGTATCTTTCCTTGACTCAGCGTCTGCTGTAGCCGGCCTTTTGGTTCCTACCAACCAAGGGGATTCCTTCTCTTGCTCCTTGGCCAATTTTTTTATTCATGAAGTACTGGACCCAAGCCATTAAGTTGCTCGCATCCACCTAGGTCATAGAGCTGGGTGTGGACATTGCAATGGTGGTGATTGGGACCTTGCCTTCTTGCCCTGTAGGTGGCACGAACTCTGGTACATGGGTGCTTGAGCTCGGCCCTTCGATCGGGCTCGTGGGTTCCAACTCATCTTGCTTGGACTGCTGCTCAATGGACCTACGCATGGGAAGAACCATATCTTCCTTCTCTTTTTTTCTCAACTCCTTCTCCTCCTCTTCTTTCTTTCTCCTTCTTTCCTCCTCGGCCTTTTTGGACTCCCTACGAGCCTTCTACAAGTCTGTCTTCTCTTGTTTTCTCTTCTTCCTCTTCCTACTTTTCTAACACAATTTTCATCTTCATCTTCTTAGCCTTCCCCCAGCTAGTCTACTCTTCTTATTCCCTGTCTTCTTCTTCCTCACTCATTGTCCTTTCACTGGACTACACCTTCTATTCTTGGTGTGGTGGCGACCTGCTTGGAATTTCATCTACTCCTCTTGCTTCTTCATCCCCTTGCTCCAAGCCTTCTCTAATGATACCAAAGGACCCCACCGAATCTAATGGTCAAGGCTTTGAAGATGAAGCTTTTCTTTTAGCTTTGGTGGTAGGGGATTCCCCCCACAGGCTATCCTCCCGTTACTAAAGCTTTTGCTGAGGTCTCAATGGTCTTCCTCACAAAATTGTTGAGGTTCACCTCATCCAACGACCTTTTTGCGATGCTCTCTAGCAAGGAGATGTTGATGTAGCTCATGATGGTGTTGTACCTCTAACTAGGAAAAAACGTGTGCACCATCTTGTCTTGGAGCCTTTTCTTGGCGTGCCATGATGGATGCCTGTCATGGAACCATACTCATCATTAGTGTTATTCAGAATAATCACAAACAAAAGGGAAGAATTATGTATTTGTTGAACTGAATTGTTTGAGTGCAAAAATTGAATTTTCTTCCAATTAGTCTATCGATTTCAAATTTTATTCACCTTTTCTACACTCACAAGTTATTCCATCCTACCAATGTGTGCCTTTCCTTTATTGTTTTCCTTGTGTGTTTGGTTTGATTTACCTTACCCTTACCTTTGCCTTACCCTTACCCCCTTCCCCTTGGAATTGAGAAGAATCCTTCCTCGGATTAAAGGTAAGAGTGTAAAGGACACCCTACGCATGGGTATAGTGCATTACTTCCCCCCATGAGCCAAGCATAGAAGTTTGGATTATATTCCATCTGAGCATACCGATCCGTGTTGAAAGGTCGGATACCAAGCTGCATGATGTAAGTAAGGAAATCAAGAAAGAAGTCACCGGAGTCTATGCAACTCACAACGTATAGTTCCTCCTTCATAAGGATGCAATCTAAGTAGGGGTGTCCTTGAATATGTTCTTCTATGGGTCGGTCATGAATGGTCGTTAATACCCTATAAGAGGTTGGAGCAACATAAGTTGGGTCATATTCCAATGTTTTAATTGTGCATCATTGCTTGGCATTTGACATGACCTAACATCCCTTGAGCTCCCATTGGAGGCAAAGAGTGTACCATTTTTTCAAGAAAGGGGAGTCGTTGGCTACAAGCTATTTCAAGTCTTCTATCTCTTGATCGTTGGCACAGGCTGTGCACTTGTCATATGAAGTGATGAGGCATTGTCACTGTACTTGTTCATGAGAAACCTCGGTGGCAATCAGCTCTGCAGCAGCTGCTTCAGAAGCTTTGACAAACATGAATTTTTCTTCTTCCCAATAACAAGGGAGTGTCCGTATTTTCGTCGCCATAGGTTTGTCCAAGAGTCCCAAGTCTAAGTGGTCATAGCTTTTAGCAAGCGACATGAAAGTCACGTCCAAGTGTCTAAGGCAAGCAACCAAGTCATCCCCTGTATTTTCAGCTAATTCTGTGGCCAAAGTTAGAATTGATCACCTCTCATAAGAAGGTCTAAGGTCGGTAGTTGGTTGAGGTTTGATAGAACTAGAGAGTTCAACAGCTAATGGTTGCAGCTTGGTTTGCTCCTTAGGTTGTAGCTAGGCTACATATTCGATGAGTCTGGTTGTGGTTGCGGTTGTCATGCCACTAGATGTTTCTGAGGTTTCAGGGGTACCATCAGCTTCAAATTTGGGAGCAGGCTGCAATTTTGGGTAAAAGATTGGTTTAGGCACTGTTGATCTAGGTTTTGGCGGTTCTATGGACTTGGCGGCCCACTTCTCTTGTGGTCTGAGTGTCTCTAACTCATTATTTCATGTGGCCAAGCTTGAGGATGGCATTTCAGTAGCACTTTTGGTTATTTTGGCTTTAGGTAGCCAAATCCAGGGATTACTGTGATAGTAGTCTTGCATTTGCAATAAGGTGTTGGGGGCCCATCATAGTTTGACCATGCGTCAATGTTTATAGTTTCGTCTTGGCCTCCTAGGTTTTGAGTGTGGGCCCTTAGCTCCACAAGGGTGTGGGTGTCTACTTCAAGGTGGTAGTTCTTGATGTTTATGTACCCATTTGAGCTGGGGTTTCTTGGCTTCAATATTGGGTTCAACGAGTTGCCAGCATTGAGATTTTGCAGGTTGTGATGAGTCACGACCCCCCTCCTTAGACTTGACGGTGAGTTTGTCTACCAGTGGCCTTGCGAACTTGGAAGGAGTCACGCTACCCTTGCTGAAAGATGTAACTATTCGGATGTTGCCTATGGCTAGGTGGATACATTGCAACTCGTAGTCAACAATACGACAAGCTCGTTCTTGAAGATTCATCCTAATAGCAATTCTGTGTGTGCATCCTTAGTCTTGGGCAACACATAGAAGATTATCGGCATGCTTTCAGACTCGATAGAAACCATAACCTTGTACTTTCCCAAAAAGTGTGTAGGATTAGCCTTCATAAGGGCTGAGCTTAGCATTAGTGGGCTGCAATTGCGGTTTGCCAATTTGGTTCCAATGGTCATGGGTTAAGACATTAAAATCAACTCCTTCATCAAATCAATGCATTGATGGTGCATGTGTGCTTAGCAATGATCATCATGCTTAGGTAAGTTGGTTCTAGTACTTCCTCATCCTCATCATCCATCTCAGTGATAGTGGCTACTCGTACATGAACAGAGGGTGCTAGTATTGGGGGCTCATGCAATGGGTTGTGGAAGGGAAGTACTTCTTTATGCGGCTGCCATTGAAGAAGCCTATGCCCTCACCCTCTAGGGTTTTGAGTTCTATGTTGCCAATTTATTTTATGGTTTGAACCTTAAAAGGTCCTATTCCCCCTAAACTTCATCTTTTTCTTATGTCCTTTGACTGAGTATAGTAGTACTAAGTCACCCTATTTGAAGTTGCGCTGCTTGACACGCTTGTCAAACCAATGTTTTTGTATTGACTTCTTGCATATTAGTGCATGGGTGGCTAGAAGCTGGGTTTTTGATAAGCATTTGAGCTCAATTAAGTGTTCTGTCCATGCCTCTTTCCCATCCAATCTCTCTTGAAGGGCTATCTTGAGGCTAGGTACAAAGAATTCCAAGGGTAGAATTGTCTGCATACCATAGGTCAACCTAAAGGGGGTCTACATCTTGTAAACCGTGCAGTAGACCCACAAGGCCGCCATCAACTTGTTATCCCAATCACTATGCAAAGCAAAGATGACTTTGGTTAGGACGTTTACTAAGATTTTATTTGTGGATTTGGCTTGACCATTTTCTTGAGGGTAATAAGGTGAAGATTTTCGATGGATGATTAGGAAGGAGGATAGGAGGTGAGTTATCACTTTGTTGATGAAGTGTGTGCATTGGTCATTGACTAGTTTGATGGGGCAGTTAGACCGCCAGATCACTTGCTCCCATAGGAACTTGGCAGTGGTCCTAGCATCATTCTTTCTCGTAGCTTCTGCTTCTACCCATTTTTTTAGATAGTTAGTGGCCACAATGATGTATTTGGCTTGTGAATACTATGCCTAGGACTAATGGGTCCAATAAACTCAATCCCCCATTTCTCAAAGGGTTGTTGTGTGATAATTGGGGTTAGCTCCATGTGATCTTTATAAATAGGGACTTTAGTCCGTTGGCACTCATCACAATGCTTCACAAATTGTACTGCATCTCGAAAGAGGGTAGGCTACCGTAGTTGGGACGACAACACCTTGTAGGCTATGGTGTCTCCCCGCTAAAATGTCCACTTGCAATTTTGTCGTGTGCCTCTATTAGTACATCATGCATCTCATGCTCACATACCCATCTTCACAGTAACCCGGCTTGCCCTAGCCTGTAGAGTTGGCTCGCTATCAATTGATAGGGTTGGATCTTTAGGATGGGCCACCTAAGTCGGGGGCCTTTTCTATCGGTCATTCCTAGCAATCTGTGCTCAAGCACTTAAACTATGTGATTTGCCCAATACGGCGTCATGTTAACTCTAAACAAATCCTTTTCACTGGATAAGCGGAATAGATGTGTGTCTAGCAATTCATCCACAATGCCTTGTCCAGTAGCTTCCTCCATGGGGATATGATACGGATGGTCAGCCATGTAATGTTGCTTCCCTTTACACACCACCATGGAGAAGTCAAACTCCAAAAGTAGAAGTAACCATCTAGCGATGCGTCCTATAGTGCATGGTTTGTTAATAATATACTATTAGCATTCTGAGAGAGATCCATGCAACTGTATCTGAACCCCAGTCTCATAAAATAGTCCATACTGCAATGTGGACTTCACATACTTGAGTATGCGTCTAGCCGCATCTAAATGTGGTTTCCTTGGAGCCTGCATAAACTGACTTACCAATCCAACAGCATAGCTCAAATCTGGCCTGGTAATAGTCATATAAATCAAACTTCCTACTATGCATCTATACATAGTAGGGTCTTCCAGAAGCTCACCTGCATCTGCGCTTAGCTTCACATTATGCTCCAAAGGAACTGAAATAGGCTTATAGCCTGTCATCCCATATTTGGACAGCATGTCCAATCCATACTGCCTCTGCAAGAGCCATATCCCACTTGGTGATCTAATCACCTCAATGCCCAAGAAATAACGTAGCTCTCCCAAATCCTTCATCGCAAACTTCTGCTTCAATAGCATTTTCACATGAAGGATATCTTCATCACTATCACCTGTGATAATCAAATCATCAACATAAATGACAAGCAGCATAATACCTTTCTCTGTTTTTCTCACATAAACTGAGAAATGAGCCTTGGAAATCTGAAAGCCAATAGTGACAAGATATTGTTCTATCTTGTCAGACCATGCTCTAGATGCTTGCTTCAAGCCATACAAGGCTTTCTTCAACTTGCAAACAAACTCAGGATGAACAGCATGCACATAACCTCGTAGCTACTCTATATATACCTCTTCTTACAAAACACCATGCAAGAAGGCATTATTTACATCCATATGATGTAAAGACCATCCCTTTGATGCAGCCATAGCAATGATTGCTCTTACGGTTGCCATCCTTGCAACCGGACTAAATGTTTCTTCATAATCAATGCCATATGTTTGTGCATACCCCTTGACTACTAATCTTGCCTTGTATCTATTCACAAAACCATCTGCATTGTGTTTCACCTTATAAACCCACTTACAACCAATTGCATTCTTATCTTTAGGCAAAGGTACCAATTCCCATGTAGCATTTGCTTCCAAGGCATCCATTTCTTCATCCATGGCTTTCTCCCATTTTTCTTTTTCCATGGCTTGCTCAAAAGAAGTGGGTTCTGGTTCCTATATCACTTTGACCATATATGCATAGTGAATGGCTGTAAATCCATCATATTTCAGCCTATCCATAGGATACCTAGCTCTGGTAGACCTGTGCAAAGTAGGTTCACTCCCAGGTGCTCTCAAAACATCCCTGTTCTTCCTTACTCCATGTGTAACAATAGAAGGAATACCCAATTCATTATCAATGCTCTGTTCTGAGCCACTCGATTCACCATCCACATAAGAGTGACCTGCATTCACATCAAACATGGGCTGATCTACCTTCTCTTTTCCTTTTTGTGATACCTACATACCATTATCTGCATTGCTTTGAGAAGATTCTCCTGATCTCAATCTTCCTGTCCATGGTGAAGAATGTGAACCACTGCTAGAGGATGCTCCAGGTCCACTAATATCTTGTGACTGCAGCTGTGAATTCTGTGCAGCATTACCATTTTGTGCATCTACATTATCAATCACATTTACTGGTTTATACCAGCTACTCATCTCATCAAAAACAACATCTCTTCTCACTGTAAACTTACGAGTAGAAGGGTTATAGCATCTATACCCTTTTTGCTGCAGAGAATAACCAATAAAGATGCACTTCTCAGCTTTTGGATCCAACTTGGATCTCAACTCATCTGGCACATGAACATAGGCAATGCAACCAAAAATTTTCAAATGAGAAATATCTGGTTTCCTACCAGTATACCTCTCCTCTGGAGTCATGCCATGTATTGCTGCAATGGGAGTCATGTTCATTATGTAGACTACTGTAGCAACTACCTCAGCCCAGTAAAAATCTGGTAGGTCTTTTTCATTGAGCATGGCATGAGATATCTCTCCAATATGCCTATTTTTTCTTTCTGCAATTCCATTTTGCTGTGGGGTATGACTACATGAATATTGCTGCTTTATGCCATGCTCCTGCAAGAACCTTGCAAACTCATTTGAGAGGTACTCTCCCCCTCCATCTGACCTTAGGCATTTTATTTGCAGGCCTGTTTCTTTTTCAACCATAGCTTTAAGAGTTTTGAAATGCCCAAAAATTTCACTTTTCTTTTTCATAAAATACACCTAAACTTTTCTGCTATAGTCATCAATAAAAGTGACAAAATAATGACAGCCTCCAAGAGATGCAGCTTTAGTAGTCCACACATCAGAGTAGATTAATTCCAATGGCTTCTTACTCTCTTGAACATGTCTAGGAAATGGTTTCCTTGCCTATTTTCCAAATTGACAGGCTTCACATACCTTATGCATTTCTGCAACCTTGAATTTAGGCAATCCTGCAACAATATTTTGGGCTTGCATTGATTTAAGTCGCTGTACATTAACATGACCAATGCGTTTATGCCAGATATCAATATCTGCAACTACACCGGTTCCATGTGCAAACATTGCTACACTCAATTCAGGCATGTCTGCTTCCAACGTAAACATTCTGCCCTTCTTCTTTCCTTTTTCTATCAAGCGACCTTTATTTTTCATATCCTCAATAAAGCATCCATGAGAATTAAATCTGACATGCAATCCCTGCTCAACCATTTGACCAACAGAAACCAGGTTCTTGGTGATATTCGGGACATGAAATACATCCAACAAGTATTTCTTTTTCCCATCTTGCATAGACAAAGGAATTTTTCCAATCTGCACAATAGGATATGCAGTATCATCACCATTCTCCACAAATCCTGGTTTTTCCATTTTCCTTGCATCCTGCATCCATTCTGCATGACCTGTCATGTGGTTTGATGCACCTGAGTCAACATACCATACATCGTTGCTTTCTTCTGCACTTGTCACAGAATTGGTCATGTGCTGCACCATAAACAAATGCTCATTTCTGTCATCACCCTGTCTACTAGAAGATGCATAATTCCCTTGTTGCAATTTTCCATTCATGATGTCATTCTGCTTTTTATAATAGCAGTCTTTAGCCATATGACCCATTTTACCACAATAGTAGCATTCAATATTGCTATTTGCATTTTGGCCTCTTTGCCATCCACCACGACCTCTTTGGCTCCCCCTGCCTCTAGAGTTACCACGTCCTCCTCCAAAGGATTGGTTTTCTTGAGTTTGCTGCATATTCTGATTTCTACCACGGCCTTCAGATCGGCCTCCTCTACTTCTGCCTCTACCTCTTCCAGCATTTGAGTAGAAGACAGCTTCTTTTGAAGTTCCTCTTGAAGAAGATGCACCACCATTTCTCTGCTCCTCAGAAATTAGAAGAGCAATCAACTCCTCAAAATCAGAAAATCTTTCATAGACGGAAATAGATGTTCGGAACTGTGCATAATCCTTTCCTAGACCATTCAAGGTCACAGAAACTAAATCATCATCTTCCACTGGCGACAATCTTCTTCACCTTCATGTGGTAGTCATTGATGCTCATACTTTCTCTTTGCACATTGTGCAACTCTTGCTTGAGCTGCATTTTCATGGCTTGCGTATTTGTGCTATACATTTTTGGCAAAGTATCCCATGCCTCCTTTGGCATACTTGCATCTTGAATATGCATTAAATAGAGTCTGAAATGTTGATAGACAGCCAGTATATAACTTTCTTGGCTCTCTCATGCCATGCTTTAAATGCCTGCATTTGCTGTTGATTGGGAACATCAGGAAGAACTAGTTCTTCTTCATTTCCTGCAACAAATTCCCAATATCCTTTTCCCATAAGGAAATTCATCATTCTAAACTTCCATGCTTGGAAGTTGTTCTTGTCAAGCTTTTCAGTGACAATCTGTGAAAGAGAATCAGACGCCATTAATTCTGTCACTGTAAAAAAACACAACTTCAGCCTCACAAGGCAAATCTGCAAAACTGACGAAAGTGGTATTTGACCACATAATCACTTCCTAGTGACAATTTTGCATCAACAGGCAACAAGGATGATTCTGTAACTCCCAATGTCTCTGCGCATAGGCATACGATGCAATTTCTACAGTAACTTTTCACTGACCTATAGAACAATGGGGTCGCACAGCATAAAATATGGCCTTTTCCTAAGTGCATGTAGAAAACTTATGCCTTCAAAATAGGCCCCGAAATGGCCTCAAATAAAAAAAACAGAGCAACCTAGGGCTTAAGCCCTTTCCCGCAGCATATACTGCCCTCTTGCTACACTGCGAAGGACGTCTCAATCTGAGACAATGCACTCTTGCACTTTCCGGTTGTGCTACCTGCAGAGACTTGCTCCCAAAACAAAAAAATGAAAGCAACACTGGTCCTCTTACCTTACCACGAACAAGGCTCTGATACCATGTCAAGATTGTGGGAGAGAAGGAAGGAGTCTCACTTGTAGCTTTCTTGCTTGCACAATGGGGGAATACACACAAAGGTAGAGGCTGAAAACAGTTTTCCTCTTCTTAGTTGTGTAAGCCAAAAAGAACTCTCATACAAAGAAATAGAAGAACCCTATATATGGGTCTCAAACCAAACTCAACTAACTAAGGTGGCATACTAACTGAACCACGAACTAGAGTAGATAAGGATAGTTGTCATCTAGCTATTATTCATGGGCGGTGTACCAACTGCATCTGCAATTGACAAGTCAGTGACATAAATGCACAACGGTCACCCTAGCATATCGTGAGTGGAGCTCGATATCTCAACATGTTGGTGTACAATTCATGACATACACTACAATCATTACAGCCTCTGCCCAATATGCATTTGGTAGGCTTTTGTCATTCAACGTGGCTCTTGCCAGTTCCATGATCACCCTATTTTTCCTTTGTGCCACACCATTTTGTTGTGGTGTGTACCTACATGTCAATTGTCTTTTAATCCCATGAGCTGCCAAGAAGTGATCAAAGTCTTTAGAAACATATTCTCCTCCACTATATCAGATCTCAAGCATGAGATGTAGCAAGCCTATTCTTTCTCCACATGTCTCTTAAAATCTTGAAAAGCATCCATGACATCACTCTTGTGCTTCAACACATACAACCATGTGTACCTACTATAGTCATCTATGAATGACACATAGTAACGTGATCCCCCAAGTGATGCATTCTGTGATGGTCCCCATACATCAGAATGTACAAGCTGTAATGTTCTAGTAGTAATGCTTAGATGCCTCATAAATGGAAGCCTTGATTGCTTCCCAAATTGACAAGACTGACATACATGTCCTAATTCCACATGGTTGAACTTAGGAAGTCTAAGTACAACTTGCTTATGTTGCATATTCTTCAGCTTTTGAACATTTACATGACCGATCCTTTTATGCCATATCTCAATGTCGCTTATTGCAACATTGTCATGTGAGTACATAGCAGCATTCAATGCTGAAATTTTTGTGTCCAATGTAAACATCCTGCCATTTCTTTTGCCTTTTGCAATGAGCTTACATCCTTAACCATACTCTTCAATGTAGCATCCATCTCTTTTGAATCTAACTTCTAGATTCTGTTTAGCCATTTGTCCCACAGAAAGCAAGTTTTTGATTATGGAGGGTACATATAGCACATCATAGAGACTCTTTCTCCTGCCACCATGCATCATCAAGGGAACACTACCTATATACATAATGTCATGCTGTGTATCATCCCCTGTGCAAACATATCCATGAGCACCTTATACCAATGTGTCAAACCACTCTCCATGAGGAGTCATGTGGTTAGATGCTCCTGAGTCTATGTACCATACATCATCTGCTTTGCCTTGTGTAGGCAACCCTTTCTTCACATGTTGCATAGCAAACAACCTGCCATCCTCCTGCATACTACTAGAAGAAGCATAATTACCATGTTGCTTCCCTCTTGCTCTCTAATCATTCTTCTTCTTGTAGCAATCCTTAGCTACATGCCCATATTTGCCACAATAATGGCAATGCTTATTTGCATTTGATTGTTGTCCATGAGTCATTTCAAGCTACTACCAAGTGCCTCTTCCTCTAGGTGAATAACTTCCTCTTCCATGAGAATTTGAGGCACCTCTATTTCATTGAGGTTGCCTATTTTTCCATCCAGTAGCTTGATGTCCACAGATTGCATATGCATTTCTAGCACCTCATCCTCTAAAATTTGATCTTCCTCTTCCACATCTACCTCTTTGATTGGAGTAGAAGACGTTGTCCATGTTGTTTTTAGACCCACTGGAACTTGTATTAAGTCCAAGTTTCACTTCTTTATGCAATAGAATTTCCAGAAGTTCATCAAAGTCAGGTTTCTCCTAATGCATTGAAATGGAAGTGTCAAACTTCTTATATTCCTGTCCAAGTCCATGGAGGGTAGTAGCCACCAAATCATCATCCTCAACTTATTGAGCCTAGTTATTCTACTATGGATCTGATCCCTAGTTATTCAACAATGGATCCGATCTCACTGACATAGTCTTCAATAGACCTTCCATTACTGGATATGTGGCTGACCTTTTGCTTCAGTTGTTTCTTTCTTGCATGAATGACGTGCCCATAATTCTTCATCAATAAGTCCCAAGTAGCTTTTGGGGAAGTACATTTTGCAATTTGCATAGCCTTTGTGTCTGACACACATAATGACAGTCAATGCAATAACTTGCTGGCTTTTTCCAAGCAAGTCATGTGTGCCTTTAACTGATCATGTGTTGGAGGTCTATCCTCCGATAGCTTGGGCTCATCTTCAAGACCTATGACTAGGTCCCAATAGCCTCTTCCAATTAAGAAATTAGACATCCTAAATTTCCATAGAACAAAATTGTTGTAGCCCACAACTATCTAAGTGATAGTATCCTTCTCTCATGTGTTTGCCATTTTCAAGGTCTTCAACTTTGCAAAAAAAAAAACTAGTAAATTTTAGCTCACACCAATATCATATACTTCCAAACATGTGGCAAAGCACCAATGCTTGTCTAGCTCTTTAGGCAACAATGCCACATAGTCTTACCACAAACTGTTAACAGTTAGCCCCACTGCAAAAACTATAGTAAATCAATTCAAAAATTTGAGTACTTAAAGATCACAACATTCCACCTTTACAAAACCAATCAATTTTCCAAAATGCCAGCAGGCAATATTCTTCAGTGACCTGTAGTACAACCAATTTTTATTATAAAACTGTAGCAATAACCACTATTGCATTTTCAGACAGTACATGTCTTTTATTCCCATTTAACTGTAGTGACACTGCATCAACAACTTTGTACTCTAATCTGATATAATGACTACATAGGATCCAATACTTGCAGGAAATAGACCCTAAAAAATCCTTCAACTACTCACTGAGATACAACGATATTCTATCACAAAATTATCGGCATGTTTGTGAGTGCTTTACTCCAAATTTCTCAATTTCCAAACCATGAATGTAGATCTTACTGGTATGCCAATGTCAAATGCATCCCTGCTTGATGAGGGCACTGCTGTGCTGCTGAAGCCATGGCTATGTGTAGTAGTGTTGTGAGAGGCAAGAAGAAGACTTTCTTGATTGCTGATTACTGCCACCCTCAAACAATTGATGTATGCAAAACCCGAGCTACTGGTTTTGATATAACCATAAAAGTTAGCAGTCTCAAAGATTTTGATTACAATGGTAAAGATGTTTGTGGGATTTTGGTACAATACATTGCAATCGATGGGGAGATTTTAGATCTGTCAAAAATTGTAAAAGCAGCCCATGCTAATGGTGCAAGAGTATTGGTCTTTATGGATCTACTAGCATTGACAGTGTTACATCCATTGGGAGAGTTTGGTGTGGACTATGGGGTATGGTGGACCTCATGCTGTTTTTTTGGCAACATCTCAAGATTACAAGAGATCAATGCCTGGCAGAATAATTAGTGTGTGTTGATGCCAGTGGGAAACCTGCACTGCGTATGGCTATGCAAACACATGAGCAACACATCAGGCAAGGGAAAGCCACCAACAATATTTGTACTGCCCAGGCACTCACTCAGCAATCTGCTTCAGACCTTCTGGACCATGGTAAATTGCATACATATCAGCCATATTTGCTGAGATCAGATGTTCCTTGTCCCCTCTTACAGTCAATCCAATTGAGCTCACTGCTGGGGACTGTTCTACTGCTGCATCTCCACGTCACTTAGGCAGCTCATCAAGTGCCACATTGCTTCCAATATCCATGGCATTTTCATCTACCTCATGTGATGCAATGCAAGGCCTCTCTACAGACACCCTTGAACCAAAGGAGTTGCTGGTGGAATAGACTATTTAACTACACCCGCTCGGATCGGCGGCTAGTTTCCATTGGATTGTATAGCAATCCCAACACGTCTTGATGCGCCTGTACCTCTATGCATTCCAACCATGATGATGATGATCCCACACTTTCTTACTCTACGTCCAACTCAGCTCCCGAAGCTTCTAGTCCTGCTGACAAAGATTACTCCCATGTGGCCAGAACCTTGAATTTTATCCCAAAGGGAGATCAGGCAAGCACTGATCATCACGCGCTCAAGTTTGATGATGCAACTCCTGTGCAATGTTGAAATGTGCGGGATCTAGAGCATGGAAGATGCTGAAGCTATGGAGGTTGAAAGAGAAAAAATGAACTCACGAAGACATTGAACTTGACAAGGACAAATTGTTACACAAGTGAATTAGGTTCCAAGATTGAGACTTGGACTCATAAACACAATCTTGTGTATTGACAGTGCTGGAAAGAAAAGAGTACTATCATTGCATTAGAAAAAGAGTGCAAGTACAATGCTTTATAGGAATTGAGTGGTGGTACTTTCTCCTACTGTGCATATGGGATTCTGGTCCTAAGCCCTCACTGCTTCTCACAAAGGGACTAAAGTAGGTGTGATTGAAAATATCTCAACACCCCTCCTCAATCACAACCAGAAGTAAAAAGCATATAGAGGCTTTAGTGAAAGTAACACCTGCAAAGTGTGGACACACCATAAACATGGCAAAACACAAGAGGCTGTCTCGCAAAAAAGGCTAAGTGTGGGTACCACAAACATGATGGACGTCCAAAGGCTGTAGCAAGGACCTCACAAAGTGTATAGAGGCTGTAGTACAGGGATAACTAAGGAGTTTACAAGTTTATGTTTGAGGCATTAGGGCTAGGAAATACAAAACTAAAAAATTCTATCTGAATAGAAGGATTGATGAGGTTTGTCCTTCTCCTGGTGGTCTTCTTCTTCTTCCTTTGCTCCATTTTCTTCTTCTTCTTCCTTTGCTCCATTTTCTTCTTCTTCTTTGACTGCAACTAGATAGGCCTTTTGGGACCTCTTTCTGGCATGGCAAAACTTCTTGGTGTGTCTGGTCCTTTTGCAGAAGTCACAGAAGAGCTGATTCTTCTTGCCTTTGTACCTGTTACCAACATATAATGCATGCTCATCTTTAGAGGTACTTGGTTCTTCCTTAGTTTTTAGCTTCTTTTCCTCCTCTAATAGTGATGCCTCGATATCAACAAGTTCAGGATTTGGCATGTTGATTAAAGTTGTTGATACACTATTATATTCAGGAGGCAAACTCTTAAGTAGAATACCAATGCCAACATCTTCTCCATTTTAATGTTGATTTCTGCAAGTTGGGTTAGAAGTCCTTCCATGTAATTTAGGTGTGTGGCAAGTGATATGTTGGACTTCATTTCAAGCCTAAAAAACTCAATCAAGAGACCATACTTTGATTATTTAGAATGTGCACCGAACAAGCTGTCAAGTCTCTTCCATGTATCATCCTGTGAGGTCTCACAGTTATCCACATGGTGGATATAGCTATCGTCTAGCTCCAGTTTGATAATGGCCTGAGCCTTATCATCGTTCTTTTGCCAAGTGACAGCAAGATCCGCATCACGAGGCTTCTTTTCTTTTCTAGTGGTAATGGCTCAGAGGCCCTTCTTCATCAGGATGAGTTTGATGTGGGTCTGCCAAGTGTGAAACCCAACTCCTTTGAAGCGAGTAGTTGGAGAGTCTTTTCCCATGTTATACTTATGATAACATTAGCAAATCAACTTCAGAATTATTTGATTTGAGCAACAAAAGAGTTGGTTGAGAGACACAAGTGCTAAAAAGCACTAAATGAGTGTCAATGAACACTATGTTTGAGTCTTTCCAAATTTGCAAAATCCTTTACTCTTTTTAAATCCAAATCTAATCTTCCCCTTCTTGATTTGATTCTGATACTTTCAAATCTGAGTGACAGGACTTTCAATGTGTTGGAATTAGTGAGTAGATGAAGTAAAAAAGAAGATTAGTGTCAAATATTGATATGCTTTCTCTCGCGAGCTTTGTGAAAAACTTTTGAGTTTCCTCGGGCACTTCCAAAACTGTAATGAAATTCAAAGAGTATTACTCATTGATTAAAATCACTGTTGATAACTTCAATGAGAGAAATAGTTAAAAATGTCAAATTTTTTAAGCTTTAGCTATGGCTTCTACATTAGGGTTTTTGGGGGCAACCTGATTTTTTGCTGATTGTGGGAGCTATAGTGGATCATTTTCAAAAGTTTTTTTATGGAAATGTAGCTCTCTTCAAGATCTATCAAAACCCTGTGCTAATCGATCAGATCACTGGTGGATTCAGGCGCACAGGGCGGACGACGGCAACAAGCGCAGTTTTTGATAGATTTTCACGATTTCATCAATGCCAAAGTAGAGAGTGATCAATGTCGTAGTTTTTGGTGTTAGGATGAAGTGCCTTGACCAAAGGAATGATCCTCTAGAAGAGAAAAAGAGGAGATATGCTTTGTATTGGGAGATCCAGGGACTCCAATCAAGGTATGTCCTGTAGGTCACAAATTTAGGCTATGGCAGTGAGTGAGAGTTTGAGCAATGTTGGAGCTATTGGCTACCGATGTTAGGCACTAAGGTGCCATAGAGAATATTTATGAGTTGGAGAAGAAGTTCATAGAAGGAATCGCAGCGAGATATGACCTGTGGAGAGAGATCCAGGAGTTCAAAGTAGAGAGGGTGCAGATTGGCTATGGCTGCCACAAGGTGCACTAAACATGAATTTAAAGAACAGAAGTCATACACTGATCTTGAGCTAGACGTGAGCTGGACACAGATTGAGAGGAACCAAGAGAAGCTAGAGAAGCAGTGCCATGCCCGACTGGGCTTTGATACCATTTGAAATGTGTGGGATTTAGAGCATGGCAGATGCGGAAGCTATGGAGATTGAAAGAGAAAAAAGGAACTCATGAAGACATTGAACTTGACAAGGACAAATTGTTACACAAGTGAATTAGGTTCCAAGATTGAGACTTGGACTCATAAACACAATCTTGTGTATTGACACTGACATGATACTTTACTCTGGAAAGAAAAGAGTACTATCGTTGCATTAGAAAAAGAGTGCAAGTACAATGCTTTATAGGAATTGAGTGGTGGTACTTTCTCCTAATGTGCATATGGGATTCTGGTCCTGAGCCCTCACTGCTTCTCATAAAGGGACTAAAGTAGGTGTGATTGAAAATATTTCAACATGCAATGTATGGACAAAGCAGACAAGCTTATCACTAGCAAGTCTCTCATGGCAAGCATAGATATTAGCTCTGGTACCATATTAGCATTCTGAGAGAGAGAGGTGGTCCATGGCAAAGGCACAGGTAGGAAGGGTAGCAAACATGCTCCCTTCAATTCATTCCATCAACACACAGTCACTAAAGTCAACTGTGTACTTCACACAAAATATCTAGATCTAATCTTGGTTAAGTAAATATGACTTAACCTCCTTATTGAACTAGGATAAACAACTAACCAGAGTCTACGAGCTTGAATCTCAACAGATACAACAAGGATTGATGGTCAACAAAGAAAGTAAAAGGCATAGCCAAAAGATAATGTCGAAATTTCTTTACAACAAACATCATGGCCAAGCCCTCTCTTTCATTTGTTGAGTAATTTATTTTGGTCTCAGTGAGTTGTCTACTAGCAAAGCTCACTCAGTAATCTAGGTTGTGCTCGCTAGGTTGGCACAACACAGCTCCCATGGAGAATTTCAAAGCATTGATGTCCACATGAAATGTGAGTGTCCAATCTGGGGCTCATAGAATTGGTGTTGTGGACAGAGCCTTTTTCAATTCCTCATATGCGCATTGGCATTCTCTAGTCCATTCAAATATGATCAACAACTTGTATAGAGATCTAGCAATCAATGCATAGTTCAACACGAACCGTCGATAATACCCTGTATGTCCTAAGAAGCACTGAACGCCCTTGTAGTGGTGGAAGGTCGATGATGACCCTGATCTTTGAGAAATCTGTGGCAATTTCATTCTTCAATACCACGTGTCCTAGGATGCATCCATGTTTTACCCAAAGCTAGCACTTCAAGGGATTCAATGAGAGGTGATACAGTCAACACCATGCAAAGACCACTCAGAGCCTATCTAAGTGTTCCCTCCAAGTAGAGTGAACATACAGGTCATCCATGAAGACCTCTAGCTCCTTCCTAAGCATGTCCTTGAATATAGTGCACATCAGTCATTGAAAGGTAGTTGGCTCGTTAGTCAACCAAAAGGCATGACTATGTAGGTGAAGATGCCCCATTCAATGGCAAATGCGGTCTTATGCCTATTGTTAGGATGCACTTGCATCTAATTGTATCCAGAGAACCCATCCAAGAAACTGTAGGCCTCTTTGCCAGCCACTCTTGAGCATGTTCTCGGTATACAGCAATGGATAGTTATCTCTCTTTGTTTCCATGTTTACCTTCTTGTAATTGACACACACTCTAATCTTTCCATTCTTCTTTAACACGATGACTATGGGAAAAACCTAGTCTGTGTGTTCAATTTTGTAGATGAATCCCACTCTCATTAGTTTATCGATTTATTCCTTAACATTGTGAGTGTGCTTTGAATTAATGGGTTATGGTCACTACTTTGGCAGATATTGCATCAGGTTTCATGGGTATGTTATGAGTCACCACACTTGGGTCCCCACCCCTTTGAGCTCTTCTAGGGACCAAGCAAAGATGTCTATATATTCTTGCAAGAGAGTAACAAGACTTGCTTCATCTTGCTCTACCAAGTCATCGACTATAAAGATAAGTCGTGGGGTCTCCCCTTCCCTAGCTAAATTGACCTCTTGGCCTCCCTCGATTGGTTCACTTGCTTGCCCCTGTCATTTGGCTCCCAGCAAGCTCACCACCCTATCTCCCTTTTTGAACTTCGTGAATCGCTTACATAGGTCTCACGGTTTTTGCTGCTCTTCTCTTTGTGAATCTTTGGGCAACGTCCATCGTTCCTCCCTTAATCGTCAGCATCTTAGGTGGATGGGTAGGTCCCCCCTAGTGCATCTAGGCTTGGGAGGTCGAGGTATTTCAGGATCACTATCTGAGTTGACTTTCGACTCAAAATCAAACTCTCTGTCTTCACTAGAAGAGGGGCTCTCTCCTAGTGGTCGTAGCTCAGAAGGTGACTCCATTCACAGCAGTGGTGCATCACTCGATTGGGTTAGGCCTCCCTTCTCATAGTCGATTGTGCTTGTGTACTCCAACCAAGTTCAATTGCGGTCCTTGTGTTTGAATCCTTTCTCTACTCTAAGGGCACTCTGCTTGTGTGGTCTGGAGTCTACTTGCATTTGTTTGATTATAAATTCCCCAATGTCATATTCTATCATATATATTTCCCTTTTTCTCTCATCTCCAAAGGAATATCAATCCTCGTATTCCTCATCAGAGCTGTCTTTGTCCGGTTTCTCATCATTCTCCAAGTTCTGATATATCTCTTCTTGCTGTTCTAGGGTTAAAGCCCAATTGTACCTCAAGTTTAAATCGTGTACCTTATACCATGTCCATTCACGCTCATCTAAGAGATCTTGGAGTGGCTTGAGATTTGTTGCTCAATTGCCATCTGACTTGTCTATCAAATATCCTAGGATTTCTAGGAGCTCTCGTCTATTTTTCAAGACTTGAAATGTGACGGGGTTGGTTCTGTCACGTAGGCTTTGGAGCCCCAAGAGAGACACCAAGGAGAAGAGGTTTCTACTATAAGAAAATATATCTTGTAACATCAACAAGCTTTTGTTTCATTCTTTAGAGAACCACAACAAGGAAAAAGAGCAAATCTTCACGCAACATTTGATAGAATTAACCATAATCTTCAACATCTTCATAGAATCCATCAAAACTAACAAAAACACAAAATAATACAACACTTTTAAATGTAAATAATCACATATGATTCATCTTCATTATCTTCATAGTCCTCTCTCTCAATCTCTCATAGATAGATACATTGTTTTGATAGAATTGGCTATCTCTGACTCTCTCTTTCTCTCTCAATCAATAGTATATCATCTCCTCACTACAATAATCAACAATCACTCATAATAATCCTTCTTAGGTTGTGGGTGGCCCTTCCAAGAGGTGTGTGTGATATGAAAGGTCACCAAAGCCACTACAGTGACTCTTCATAGCTCGTCATTGTCACTTCACTCCAGTATTCTCTTGAGTCTTCAGCAACTGCTTCTTCCACTTCCTTGAGCTCTTTTGAACTTACATTCACCTCTTTACAAGGCTAGAAAACTTTTCCAAAGTCACATATACATTCCACAGAACACTTACAGAAGTACAAAACATAACATAACAGAAATAGAGGCCCTACAGAAGCTCAACAGAGGGTTACACAATGTTAACAGAAAACATCAAAACCTCATAACTCATAGTAAAACCATTCCAAACTTTCAAAAACTATTTAATAAGATTTTAAAAAACCTCAACCTTCATCAATCATCAATCCGTGCTTCATACAAAAGAAAATCAAAACAAAACAGAAGGTATCAGAACCAATCAAAACCTCAACAGAACCTATCATCAGAACATCACAAAACCTCATATTTCTACTAAGAATCATCATGAGATTCCAAAACATAATCAGTATTATCCAAAACACTCTCAAAAACTTTCAAAACAACTAATCATCACTCAAAATCCATCAAAATCAACCATTCATGCCTTCAAAAAAATCAACCAAAAAATCTAGTCATTTCAGCATTCAACATATCCCCATCAACATATCCCCACACTTAATAAGAAAGAGCCCTCATGACCTAAGAAAGAGGTAATATAAGTTCATTAAAGAGCTTAAGTCAATCTTCATTAGTATCTTCAATAATCCACCCTAACCATGATCCCAACTTATCACATGTATCTAAGAAAGAATGCAACTAAAGGAAAACACCATTATCCAATAACACATCTTATAAACAATAGAAAGTCATAATAAATTTTGTAAAGGATCTGGCATAGGTTCAAGCAAGAAGGACAAGAAGCCTTGTTGTGCAGTGTATAGAAGAGGATGATGTGTTTGGTAATGATGGCAGAGACTAATCTTGTGGGTGCAAAGGGAAAAGAAAACATACCTTACTCCATTGTTGTAACATCCCTCAATCCTCGCCTCTCGATAATTAATTTTGGAAACACTAGTCACACTTAACAACCCTCTATCTCACACTCTCTTGATAGATATATGATGGTAGCCCATTCTTAAAACCCATTGATAAAATCCTCACAGTCACTTGTGTAGAGGTTGTATTCCTTGTTGATGGTGCAACTGTGCATCCCACCTTGTGCAAGCATACAGTGCGAGAAGGAAGGCCAAGGAGCCTTATAGTGCAGTATACAGGAAGCGATCATGCTTGGTGCATTGAGAGGCCCAACCCCTGCATGCAACACTCCATTCACACATCGCATCTCATTGTTAAATATAAAGGGTAAGGACTAGTCACTCACCCCACCCTCTGTCTCACACTCTATTGAAAAATGGAGAGGGCAACCCATACTCACATCCCCATCTGGTTAGGATGAAATCTTGCATCACACAATTGTTTGTCGATGAAGATCGCTTCGTCTGTTATTGTCATCAGGGTGTTGAAGATGAGGCGGACCTAGAGAGGTAACCCATATCTCTAGTATTGTAGATTTTCTGAGGATCACATCGTATGTGTGAGGGAATCACATGTTCTATAGGGAGTACAGAGACATCACACCAAGGGAGGTGGCTTTGGAATTTCTTGTGAAAAAGTGCCTACTGAGGATTTGGCTATCCTAGACTGTGGGGTGTTACCACCTTTTCCACAACTAGCTTCTTGCCCAAGGGTGTTTACCACCTTTTCTCGAACAAGGCCTACTATGACAGGGAGTTGCTTCCTTTTCTCCCATAGTAGTTTGTTTATTTTTTCTTTTTAAATTTACTTTTTTTTTTTTCTCTCTTCTTTCCTACTCCCAAGGTTGTTTCCACCTTTTCTTGAAGAATAGTTGGCATGACAGGGACCTTAAGTCATTTTCTCCCATGATCGATATATCATTTTTTTCTCTTTTTTTCTTTAATAAAGAGAATGGTATAAATACCATGTGTCACGACCATCCTCACCACCACTGCTAGATCAAATGCAAGGATAATAGAGTAAGGATAGGAGGTATCTGGGGGGAGCTAGCAGAAGGATATCATCGCATAAATAAGAGCATAATGGCTATTAGTAGCACAAGGAGAAGGGCAGTGCGACTCCCAAAAGGGAAAGGGTGGGTCAACTGTGATTGTCAAGTTCCCCAGGGAGGGAAGTACTTCTTCAGGTGATAGCCATTAATCAGGAAAGGATCATCAAAGGAATCAACTGTCTGGACTTGGACGGAGCCATTCAGATTGACAGCAAGTACATTATAAGGACCCATCAATCGTTGTTGAAGCTTGCCTAGAAACTTGCCAAATTAGAAATCATAAGTGAAAACTAAGTCACCTTCCTTGAACTCCTTCTGCTTGATGAAGCTGTCATGATAGACCTTTTTGCAAGCTTGCGTGGCTTCCATGCAGTGTAGGGCCATCCTACCGATCTCATCAAGGCACTCCAAATGCAAGAGATGGTGTTGCAAGGACTCAGCATCTCCCAAGCATTCATTGATGGCCATGCATATAGAGGGTAGCTCGAGTTCAATAAGAAATACGACTTTTGTTCCATACACCAGCTTGAAAGAAGTTTGTCTTGTACCTGCCTTATGTGAGGTTCTATACACCCAGAGGGCCTCTATAAGTTGATCATCCCAATCACGGCGATATGCGACAATCGTCCTTGTCATTAGGATCAAGCTGAGGATGCGATTGGTTACTTCAACTTTGCCATTGGCTCTAGGGTAATAGGGGGTGGACTTGCGATGGCAGATCTTATACAGTTCTGTCAATTCTTCCATGATTTTGTTAAGGAAGTGGGTACCTTTGTCATCGCTGACAAGCTCTAGGGGACTACCAAAACAGATGATGATGTTCTTGTATAGGAACAAGGTCACGCTATTACCATCATCCCACTTCAGAGCTTTAACTTCACACCACTTTGTTATGTAGTCTGTACAAAAGACCAAGATGTATCTATTCTTCTTCCTTGTGGTTGGCGAATCAATGGGGCCCACAAAATCAATCCCACACTTCTCGAATGGCTTTAGGGGGAGAATGCATTGCAAGGGCATGGCACTGGATTTGGTAGGCTTTCCCATTTGTTGACAAGCATCGCACCGTTTTCAATAATCGTAAGTTGGCCACAATATCTTGTAAGGCATTTTTGGCTATTTCTTCTCTTGCAAAGTGTCCACCACATGGCTCGTCATGGCATGCTTTCAATACTATGCCGATTTCTTCTCCTACAATACATCTTTGCAAGACTTCCTCCTTGCCTTTTTCATACAGAGCACCACTTAATAGGGTGTAGGGGGATGATTCCAATAGAAGCTTCTTCTTCTCATTACTCGAGATACCTGGGGGATAATGTTGGGTTGCCAAGCGGTTCGCTATGTCTATGTACCGTGGGGTAATTGTTTCGACCAGAAACAAGAAAGCATCAGGAAGGTCTGGATCATCTTGCTCTTCTTTATCATTGCTTTGAGGGATGCGAAAGGTGATCAGCCAGGATATGAGAGCAACCAGGTTTGGTAACCACTTCAAAGTCAAACTCTTGAAACAAAAGGAGCCATCTCATCATTCTTCCCTTCACATCGGCCTTGTTCATCACGAAGGAAAGGGCTTCATAGTCCACGTATAATTTGAAATGTATCGATAGTAGATAATCTCGAAACTTCTCCAAACCAAACACCATTGCTAGACACTCAAGCTTTGTCACTGTGTAGTTCTGCTCTCTGTCGGTTACTTTCTGACTTGCATAATAGATTGGTTGATCTAACTTAGAGGGGCCCTTTTGGCATAAAACTACACCTAGGCCTTCAACTGATGCATCAGTGTGAACATGGAACTCCTTCATCCAATCAGGAGGCTGCAGGATGGGTGCTTCAATCAAATACTATTTAGGATATTAAATTCCTCATCACAATCAGTGGTCCATGTAAGCTTGGCATATTTTCCTAGGAGTTTATACAAAGGATCTGCCTTCGTCGCAAAGTGTGCAATGAACCTTCTGTAATAGCCCACATGGCCAAAAAATCCCCTCAATTTCTTAAGGTTAGTTGGGGTTTTCAAGGCAGTAATATTCTCAATCTTTGTAGGATCTATTGCTATCCCTTGTGCAAAGACAATGTGGCTCAGAAGAACTCCTGATGAGACACCAAATACACATTTGTTGAGGTTGAGAGAAATCCCATACTCTCGGCATCTATCAAAACATTGCTCTAGGTGTCCCTAATGCTAGGCTATGGACATAAAATTCATCAAGATACACCTCAATGAAATCATGCAAATGGTTTTGAAAGGCAGCCATCATCACTTGTTGGAGGTAGCAGGAGCATTATAGAGCCCAAACAGCATCACTCTGTAAGCATAGGTTCCCCATTCTATTGTGAAGGTTGTTTCAGATTGGTCTTCTTCTGCGATCTGGACTTGGTTGTATCCATTGAATCCATCCAAGAGGGAATAGAGCTCATGACCTATCACTATCTCCAATAGTTGGTCTATGAAAGGGATAGGGAAATAATCCTTCTTCGTCTTGGAATTCAGCTTTCAAAAGTCCACACATATTTGAAGTTTCATGTTCTTCTTGGGTAGACTACAATGGGTGAAACCCATTCACTGTTAGCCATGGGATAAATGAACTCAGCTTCAAGGAGCTTCAATAATTTAGCCTTCACTACAGCAGAATGATTGGGATTCATGTGCCTCTGTCTTTGCCTCACAGGTTTGGCACCAAGCTCTAGATCGATGTAGTGTTGGCACACTGTGGGATCAATCGCCTTTAGACCTTTATAAAACCATGCAAACATGTCTAAGTTCTCCTTTAATAAGTTTCGCATGACCAATAGTTCCTCTCCTGGAAGATTTAGACCCACTTTCAGGTGACGTTTAGTATCAACATCATCTAGGAACGTCAATTGCCTTTCACCTTCCACTTCACGGATAAATGTCCCAAAGATTGCTTCTAGGTAGAGCTCCAACTCCTTCAAGGGAGTGGTCTCATCTTCTGATGATGCACTAGAACTACTGTTGTCTTTTAATGGAGGCTTAGCTTGCTCTTTGGGAGGCTAAAATGGAGGTTTCAAGTTTGGGTTGGGGATGAGTTACTTTTTGGCTCAAGAATTCATCTTCTGAAGATGCATCCAAGAATGTCACATAACATGAACTTCCTATGTTTTGTTTGAGCTGCAGAACTGGGGGTTGTTGGCAAGGTGCATCATCATCATCTTCTTTAAGGAAGGTTAAATTTGGATGACAAGAGCCACTACTAAAGGAAGGCCTATTCTTCCTAATCCATTTCTTATAGATGCTTTGCGCATGACATGATTCATGGATCAATCCAAAGGATACCACAATCATTCTGTCAAACAACAGAAAGGGATCTTCTACTTCTAAGGCTTCAGGAATATTAGGAACGTCTTTCTCATCTCTGCCTTCTGTGAGTAGGATAGATCCTTCTAGCTTGCTTTCATAATCTTCATATGCATTATCACTTTCGACCTCTTTAGGTTATGTTTCTACATCTGTCAGTGTTCTGTAAGAGAAGAACAAGCTCTCTATTATGTCCTCTGCTTCTGCTTCTGCCTCTGTCTCTACTTCTAACTCTGCCTATATTTTTGACTCTGCGACTATATATAACAGGGAGAACAATACATCCATGCTTCTATTTCGTTGTCAGAGGTGATTTCAAAAGTCAATTCGGGTTTAGGCAGGAGATATTCTCCCATGGACAAAGACTTTTCTTCCTTCGATAGTTGGCTTACATTGCCCACTATTAAGGATTGTGCCTCTATTTTCTTGGGAAAGATCTGTTTGATAGCCTCTTTTTCTCCTAATGTACCATGTGTTACTTCATTGGAGGAGTCTGTAATGACTTTGATGGACGTAGATCCATTGCCTTTTTGCGATCCATACAACTTGAACACCACTTTATATGGTCCTCTACCTAGGTTTAGGGTTCCTTTGAACCAATCCGTCCTTGTTCTTTCTTCAAAAATCCAAGGTCTTCCCAATAGCAAAGGGTATGAGGTCCCATAAGAATTTGGTTTAACCACCAAATATGTCATCCAATAGTCTCTTCCTGCAAGGGTTGTTTTTATGTATGGGAGGATGCCCAATGGTTTTGATTCCTCTTTGGTCTACAATCTAATAAGCCACTGTGTAGATTGCATTCCTTGCAAACCTAGATCCTTTGTTGTCACATCCGTCGTTATGTTTACTGATGAGCCTCCATCAATCAATGCATCTACTTCTATCCATATGCCAATCTTTGGGGTTCTAGGATCCAGGAAGTTGTTGGCCACATCTACTTTCTTCACGCGTTTGAAGGCTCTATTGGACTTTGTTGTTGTTGGGGGAGCAATCCTTAGGTTGCATCTTCTCATCAATATGCTTTTAAATCTTTTTCAACAATGGGGAGACATCATCAAAAACTGTCAAAAGGTTAGGTTTGGTTTAAAGGTGTCTAGGTCTTTGACCAAATCTTACTCTTTGATATGATCCACAGGCTTTTCCAATTGACTGGAAAATGGAGCCACACCCACTTTATCTTCCCTTTTTCTTATCGGAGTGGCAACATCTACGCTTCTTCTTCATGACGACGTACTTTTGCATCCTCTATTTCCTAGATCTCTTGTCCTACATTGTTCTATTTTTCTTTCTTATCTGGTGGAGCAAGGGATACAAAGTGGTTGAGCAAGAAGACGGTACCTTTGTGTGGGAGATTAAAGTTTTCTACCATCATTATTTACAAATCTTAACAAGCATCCTTGTTGAGTTTAATGAAGAAGGTGGGATGGAGCCGTCTGTTCATCCTCTAAAAATGTTGAATTTTAATTATCATAATCATGAATAGGGGAGTTCTTGATGGTTGGCTATGTAAACCCATTGTGGACGTACACATTATACTTTGATGGAGCGTCCAAGGGGCCTAATAGAAAGGGAGTGTTGGAGTAGTTATCTGAGATTCCCGATGTAGAGTTACAATGAAATTAGTTGCTTATCTCGGGATGGAATTCACTAACAACATGGCAAAGCATAAAGCCTTGGTTATGGGATTGAATATTGCTAAGAAATCTAGCATTAGGCGTTGTTAGTAAAAGGGGATTCCCAACTCATCTTAAATCAACTTAATGGGACATGTACAGTCCGGAATCCTCTCCTTCATATGTATCATCGAACTGCTATAACCCTACTTGATGAATTTGAGAGCATATCTCTTCAGCTCATTCCACGTTATTGGAATCAGTTTTTCGGATTCATTAGCCAATTTTGCTTATGAGGAGGACCTCTTTTCAACTATGTTCCTAGTCTGGATGTTGTTATTGATAATGAGACGGGGCCCGGTCGCTTGTGGGGAATGTTATCAGGCCACACGTTATATGGCAGGCGATGGTTGATATGGGAAATGAGAAGAGTAGTCGAGACCCATCTACCACTATTATCTTGGACCCATAGGTTGATTCAACGACATGTTATGTGTACGCCTCTTGTTGTATATGCAAGAGGTATGGGTTATAACTTGATGCATTTAGTTTAGGGCTGAGCGCCCTGACTTTCCCCTTGGAGTGGAGTATGTGTTTGTATATTTGCCTTCTTCCAAGGAGGGACCTATATGAGCAGGTTTTCTTGATTTCTTTAGCCCAAGAGGGCCAGCTAGTTCGTAGTGAAATGTGCTATTTCTTTAGGCCAAGAGGGCCATTTGTCTGTTTAGTGCAAGTACAGTTAATGGTTTTTTGTTATAGAGATTGCATCATACATGTTGAGGAAGTCATTGGAGGGAGCCTTTTCTGCAAAGGAGCTTCTTGTGGCCATTCCAAGTGGTTTCGTCCCCTTTTCGAGTCTTTTCCCTTAAGCAATTAATGATATATGTACATGTAAGGGTTACTTTCTTTTGTTTGTTGGGGACCGGCAATCAAGGCATGAAGTCCCAGGTTTAGGCTCTGTGTGTCTGGGGGAGGTCTATGTAGTCATTTGCCTCTTGCAAGGCATTGTCAAGCATTGTAAAACATGTTTTAGATGGGAATTCTAGTGACCCTATTATGCTGACCTGCTAGATGGCTGTTCTAGGTATTCCTGTTAGTTGTGAGGCAATTAGAGAAGCCTACTAAAATAATGATGGAAAGAGACAAAACCCCTAAATATCTGAAAGACAATATATGAATATACGGAGGTGTGTAAAAAGGGTTCTAACCCCTATAAAATTTAGAAATGGAAATAAATAAAAATCCTTGAGCTATTGTTTATCGCCTTGTGAAGGCCTAGTAGGTGCCTGGGGACGAGACAAGACCCAGGGCTAATGCCTTGTCTTCCTAGAGGTGGCATCTAGCTGAAAAACAAAGAATAAAAGAAGGTTGGAGTGAAAATAAAAGTGAGCATTAGAAAAGGATTAAGTGTCACCTTGCGCGGGCTTGGTAGGTTCTTGGGTGTCGAGATAGGACCTAAGGCCGATGCCTTGCTCTCCTTGGGTCACTACCCTCAGCTCCCTCCTTTTTACACGCCCGAGTATGGAAAATAAGAGACTAAAGACCCAATGTGCTAAAAGATAATACTTGTTGATCAGGCTATAGGAGTCCTCACCTAGTAGGAGCTCCTAATTGAGTTGTCCTTAGTTAGGTAGGTAGTTCAGACCGCCACTGAGGATGACCTCTTTGATGGTTCTTGTTAGCTTGGTTGTGTTGGAGCAGTTGGTTAGTGACTAGCTTTCGACTTTCTATCATATTATGCTAGGCCTACTCCTTGTGGATTTCATGCCTTGGTTTTGACAAGGGGGTAGGGTGAGAGCTGTGATGTGTTTTGTTGTGTATCTATTGTGTATCAGCTTGATGCTCTTTGTGATTGTGTTTATGTGCAGATTTGTTCGTGGGATTTGACGGACTAAGTTGCCCTATCCCATGGTTGCCAATGACAGATGATTTTTTATGCCGAGAAGTGCTTAAAAATAGCCAAAATTTCCAAATTTCAGGGAAAAAATAGACTTCGTTGAAGGCGGCGGTGGCAATTAGTACGATTTTAAGCGGCAATGCCCAAAAAAGGCTTAAAAGACCCACTTGATGACAGTTGATGATTTTTCATAATTATTTGGCATGTCAGACGAGACCCTGGGAGATGCCCGACAGTGGATAACTTCAAGAGAGATGCCCAGGACTGCAATTTGGACACCGCATGCGAAAATGGGAGTGCCCGGGAGGCCAATTTCAAAGGCAAGTGTGAAAGGACTTTAGAAGAGCCAAAAGGTTATGACCTTTGGGATCTCACTTTAGGGAGCCCCCCAAAAAAAATGAATTTGTTGGGGGGGGTGCCGATTTTCACGTGGTGTGCAGGAAGAGGTCGTCATCTCCAATCGTTGAGGATGGGTTATGGGGGTTGTAAGCAACCCCCCCAACCGATAACATGCCTGCTCTACTCTTGATCTTTGCTCTCCATCACTCTAGACTGCTTCTCAAATGGCTGTCCAGTTGTGGAGATTAGATTTCAGTATTTCTCTCTCCTCCCTCTCTCTCCTGCAAGGGGCAGTTCCTGTGTGTGAAGAAAAATGAAGCCCGGTTGGTGAATGCTCGTCCAGCGCGGTACCAAATTGCTTCCAAACAGAAGGTGGGCTGAATATGGCAGTGTGGAGGCGGACTGAGCATCAAATGGGGCCTAATTTGCAGACCCGCAACAAGTTTCAAAACCCGAAATAATAAAAGATACATGGTAATGACATTTTTACAAAGAAAATGGCTCTTTTTTCGCATTTGATGAGGTTAGCAATGTTCATATGGGCTGAAAATTGATGGACATAATGTTTCCTGTTGGATTTAGTCTTTCATAATAAAAATTTTGGGAAATATACACTTAAAATATGGAAAATAAATGGAAAAAATCCGAAAAGCATGGTTTTTAGAGTAAAAATGGGATTTTTGGGCTTAAAATTGGAAAACCATAAAACAAAACACCAATAAAATCTACATGTTTGCTGTTTAAGGACTCAAGAGCCACAGCTCTAAAATAATGCTAATTTTCTTCCATTTTTATTAATAATAAATAAGAAAAAAATGGGGAAATTTACTTTTTAAAAGGGAAAAAAATAAGGAATGGACGAGAAAAATTATGGAAAATTATGGATGTGTCTGTGAGTGTATAATGAGGATAAAGCATGAGGGTTTGCCTCAATTTATCCCCATTTATATGTTTTTGTGACTGCTTATTTCGTGTGAAATACACATGAAATCACCCTTTACCTATGCAACAAGGCAAAACCTTAAACGATAGGGGAGGAGGGAAGTTTGAGTGCTAAACTATAATATAAAATATGATGTATTTTCTGCATTATTCACATAGGATGACATTAAGTTAAATAAAGGGAAGTACAACATGAGTGTAAGGCTCGGTGTCTTCTCTCATCGCAACAATTACGCGTTAGTGTATGGAAACATGAAAAGAATGGATTTGCACAATGCACGAGGCTATTTTTTCCAATTGTTTGAGCACTTAATCATATACACATTTGCATCAAGCATCGTTAAATGGTATCAATTACAAGCCCTTGGATGCATAGCACTTGGTTTCTTTAGGACTTGACCCACGTAGAGAGAGTGAGCAACCCAGTTGTAGGTCTAGACGGTGGGTCAAAGGGGATGGATAAGTGAGGATAAGTGCATTCCTAAAATGTTAAATATATTGGCACTAAGAGGGGAGTTTGTTTCGAATGTGTCTATGTGTGGAAGCAGCGCATCGAGGGCCAATCCCCAAGATGTAGGAGAGCTACAGTAGAGCCACAGCAATCAGCTGGTGGGGTGCCCTTGTGTCTCTGATATGTTGCATTTATTGTCGATATATGTATAATCTCCCTCTGAGGAGACGGGGGATAGGGAACCTTTGTTGGATTACAGACTATAAACATGCAGTGATTAGTGTTTAGGATAGTGTATCCCTCGACAGACGCTCCTGGCCCGCGAGGCCATGTGGTGGGGTTTTCTATTGAGTGCATGAGGTCCGGCTAGTGCCTTAGAAAGTGCCAATCCATTTTAGGTCCCATCACTAGGCGGCCCTATTTGTGGTGCCATCAGCTCCCTTGATTTGGTTGTGGGAGAGAGAATGGCATGCTTATGCTTGAGAGATCATCGATCTAGTCTTCTAGTATGGGCTCAGCGTCTTTTAGGTGCTCTTGAGCCTCCTTCACCCACTCTTTCATCTTCTTAATGGCTTCGAGTTGGTGCTTTGGGTTGGGGTACTCCCCAACCTTAGCGCTTCCTTTTTCAGTCATTTGTGGAGCTAACATTTCTTCCTATGCATCATTGACTTTCCTTCCAGCATGCAGCATTGTGGCACTCTCGGTTTTTAAAGTGTCCTTAGTGTCTGGCTTTTTCTTCCTCCGTGTCTGACTCTTCTTTCCAACTAAGGTTGCATCAAGGTTGCTAGGCCCTGGCAATGATATGTCGGCCTTCTTTGTTTGCACACAGGTCATGACATGGAATGGGATAGGCATGGCCTCCCCATCGAATGTCTCAACATCGAACAACCCCGATGGAACTGGTGGCTTATTTGCCAAACTAGAGGATGGTTTCCATCTAGGGAAATTGACAAAGAGGTTAGTGATTCCACACTCAATGCATCTTCGGTCAGCCTTGTCTCTATTAGCTTGCTCTCTCTTGGGGCAGCGCAAAGAAATGTGTCCCGAGTGACAATTGCATTGCCTTGTTCATCATATGATACATATGGGTTTACATAAGGTGTGTTGCTGCTAGGGTCGTCCACATAGTGGACTGGAGTATCGCTCAATGGATGGGTCACGTAGGGTCTAAGTGGTCTAGGGATACAAGTAGGATTTATCTCCATCCTAGGGATGGGCGGCTTAGTGTCATTAGGTGACGAGAGAGCCAATGGAGCTCCCCTTCCAAAGACTCTTCGATTGATTTCTGCCTGCTAGGGCTAGCACGCTCTAGATCTCTCGCATTTCCATGCTCTTGCACAAGCTCCTGGTTTGATGATCCTAGTTGTACGCAGATAGGCCTTGCAGAGTCCTGCGTGCCAGCTTCCTCTCCTCCTCAAGATCTGCTATGATGTCCTCTATAGGTCTACCATAGTGTTCTAGCCAAATTTGAGCATCATATTTATTCATTAACTACTAGAAGGCCTCATGAAAATCTCCTAGGCCAAGTTCTCTATGGCCTAAGATGCCCTCTTCCATCTCCAAGACTTCATGTTCTACCAAGTTTTTGATCAAGTTGATAAGGCCGGGTAGATCCACTTCCACGATAATGTCTATCCTTGTTGCTCTGGCTTTCTAGCTGTGTTTTTTGCTTGGTCCTACTTTTGGGGATTCGATCACCCTTCTATGTCTTGGGATCTTCTCTTACTGGTGGGTTCCTTCAAGGTTTTATGTCTGAGTGAGTTCCTTGTTAATTACAACCAATCCTCAACTTACCCTCTCTCTGTGCGTGTGTATGCGTGTGTATTCTTTTCAGTGTACTGTGCACAACTAGGCTCTTTGCTCTCTTCAACTGTGTGTTTCGACTGTTGAAAATCAAAGTGAGTGAGAAAACAAGGTGTCTACGCAACTCTAGTGCTCTTGTTTATGGGTTGGCTTGATAGGGTATGTGTTCGGTTTCTAGCTGTCCTCACTGACTTATAGGGTTTTCCGTCGCAATATTCTACTCAACTTGCTCAGGGCCAAGTTGAGATCATACAACCAGCCCACTGTAATATTTCCACACAATAAAAGTTATTTGGTTAGTTCGAAAGTTAGTTAGTCAATTAATAAGTTAGTAAGATTACTAACTAAAGACTAACTAAGGTAAAAACTGACTAGCATTAATAGCTAATAATTTTCATTCAATTAAAAATATATTTTAAAAAATCGAAGAGTCGTAAATCTAAAATTTTTCTCGGATTGATAAGGACCGTAGCCACCCTTCACAAAAAGTGCAATGTGAATGGGACTTATGAGCCATATTAATCACTAGTATTAATGTGTATAGTTTGAATGGTCCAAAAATATTAGATTCTTGGGGAGGGGGGGGGGGGGGAAACTATTATATTTTAGATATTATCCTAAAAAGATAGAACTAAAAGTCATTTAAAAGAAAAGACAAGTGATGTTTTAGTTAGTTTTGGAGATTTTATAAAAAGAGAAATAAAGAAAAGTGATTGGCAAAATCGTGCACGCTGCGATCACAGTCTACAGGTAGTAGACAATACTTCGAACAGAGAAAAGAAGAAGGAGTGAACTAAGAGCTTTCTAACCAAGTGTCTTGGGGTTTTACCCCCCTTTTGGAGCCAATGCAACCATCAGATTTATGATCTGAGCATCAGATCACTAAGTCTTCTAGGAGCCCCTCCACTCTTGTTCTTAGACTTATCCCCTCCTTTCTAATTCATTATAAATATGAGGCATGGGGAGACACAAGGGAGCATAAGGAGACCTCGAAAGGCTGCAAAGAGAGAGGGGGAGAGAGAGTATACCCCTCCAAGAGATTGTGAGAGAGAGCTTGAGAGAGAGAGAGAGAGAGAGAGAGAAGAGTTACCCTGAGAGGCTGGACAATTTTCCTCTATCTCGATCCTCGATTTAACCATCTTCTCTTTCACTCTCCCATCTTGAATCTATTCCACCTTCTTAATCTCTTGAGTCTACTTACAGATGATGGCCTCCAAGCAAAGAATGTTGCATGCGGATGACTATCCTACAACCAACAATAGAGCTTCGGGCGAAGGCATCACTATCAATCCAATTGCGGTACCGGTCTCGTAAGTAATGTATTTTCAAATTGATAGATGCTTGTTTTAATGCTCGCAAGAGATGCATGTAAAATATTACACGGCGCAGCGAACAGAATCTGAGAAAGAGATAGAGAGTACACAACAGATAAGAGGAGAATCAGTAAAATTCTTTAACTCCAAACAACTGATACAAAGATGGCTCTGTCCACCCGTGCGCTTCCAATGAATGAAGCTTAGATGGCGATCTAGACAGAAGATAGGTGAAGAGCTTAATGCTAGCTGGAACAACAACTCTGACTGGGTGAAAGATGAGTGTAAGATGGCTGCGAAGGGGTTTAGCTTTTATAGCCTGCGAAGGTCGTTAGGTCGGCCTATTGACCGACCTACCATATGAGCCTCCACTAGTCGGCCAGGGAATATTCCAGGGAATATTCCCTTTACCATCGGGCCGGGGGCGCTGCCCCCGGACCCCCGCCAGGGGGGCCGCTGGCCCCCCTGGGACCCCCCAGCCAGGGGCCGCTTCCGCGGCCCCCGGACCCCACAATAGGGGCCCCTTTTAACTCCCTTACCACGCAACTCAATGCAATGTGCCTCGAGTTGCTACCAGCTTAACCACTCCGTCTAACCCAAAGATTAGACCCACAACAGTCACCTTTTTGCCATCCGGTCACATAGACCTCATCTGATATACAAGTCAGGACTCAACCAATGTCCGGGCTCACATTTGGCTTCTCCTCATAATGGGGGCCTTACAACTTTGAGCACCATGGATCATTGGTAGCACCTAATGAGGGTGGAGCATTGATCATATCTAACACCCCCCCTCAATGTCCACCCATAGGTGAACTATCTCCTCGGCCCAATGCCGAGTCTCTGAAGATGAACTTGAAGCAGATCCTTCGTAAGTGCTTTGGTGAAGATATCTGCTCCATTCTCCTCTGTTGGACAGTAGACCAATTCCACTATCCCATCCTCCATCAAATCACGCACATAGTGATACTGGATCTCTATATGTTTGGTGCGTGCATGAAACACTGGATTTTTGGCAATGGCGATGCAACTCTGATTGTCACATCTCAGCACAGTTGGTTCTTCATCCTGCACTCCCATATGCCATAGAATCCTTCTCAACCATACGGCCTCACATGCAGCAAAACAAGCTGCCTTGTACTCTGCTTCGGTAGAAGACAATGCCACTGTTGGTTGCTTCTTACTAATCCAAGAGAAAATTCCTGAACCCAAAGAGAAACAATAACCAGAAACTGACTTCCTGGAATCAATGTCTCCTGCCCAATCTGAGTCACAGTTCCCCACAAGAGAAGTTCCGAAACTGTATGTGATACCATAGTCAAGAGTTTTCTTCAAGTATCTGAGCACCCGCATCCCAGCATTCCAATGACTCTCATGAGGTTTGTTTGAGAACCTGCTCAAAACACCAACAGCAAAACTGATATCTGGTCTGGTGTTACACAAGTAGATTAGACTGCCGACCAACCTCCTATACCTCCCAATGTCTGCTAGTGCTGATGTATCCTCAACGGATAACTTTACATTCACCTCCATAGGTGTAGCTATCTCCTTGCACTCGGTCATGCCAAATGCCTTCAAGATCTCCCATGCATACTTCTTCTGAGAGATGAAGATCTTTCCTGGCTCTTGCCAGACTTCAATCCCCAAACAATAGTGCAGCAAGCCCAAGTCTGTCATTTCAAACTCAAAACTCAAAGCCTTTCGAGTTTGGTTGATCATATCTTTATAGTCACCTGTAATAAGAAGGTCGTCCACATATAGGACAATCACTACAGACTTTTTACCATCCCTGTAAACATACAAGTTAGCATCTGAGGCACATCTTTTGAAGTTTAGGTTTAAAAAGAACCTATCTATCCGCTGGTACCATGCTCTGGGGGCTTGTTTCAGCCCATACAATGCCTTCTTTAGTTTACACACTTTGTTCTCAGAATGGGGGGCCTCAAACCCTGGTGGCTGAGCCACGTACACCTCCTCCTTGAGGTCACCATTTAAGAACGCTGACTTAACATCCATTTGGTACACTGGCCACTTCTTGTGGGCAGCCACTGCAAGTACCGTGCGAATAGTGGTCATTCTGGCAGTTGGGGCAAATGACTCTTGAAAATCAAACCCTTCAACTTGTGAAAATCCTTGGGCAACCAGTCTAGCTTTGTACTTTTCTAAGGTACCATCAGCCTTGTACTTTACCTTCCAGATCCACTTGGTGCCAATAATCTTCCGCTTTGCTGGCCGATCCACTAGCTCCCAAGTGTCATTCTTCATTATGCTGTCATACTCCGCCTGCATAGCAGCCTTCCATGATGGATCTGCAAGTGCTTCTTCTAAGTCAGTTGGCTCCTTTACTTCTCTCATAATCTCAACCATCAAGGCCATGTTGACTATGTGAGCAGAAGCCCTCCTTTGCTCCTCTATTCTCTGAGACCTCCTTGGTCCGTCTGCCTTCTCCTCAACAGATGCAGGCATAGGATTATTGTGGTCATAGAGCTGCTTCACCCAGCGCGGCAATGGCTTTTCCGGTGGGGTGATGTCAGGTTGGTGAACTTTTTCCTCATCATCTGAAGATGATGCTTCCTCCTCCTTAAGGATAGGGATAGCTCTCGGGACAGGTTCATAGTGGACTACTTCTTCGCTTGATGATAAAGTGGAAGACCTTGCCTTCTCCTCCTCCACTGTATGCGGCTCCTCCTTGAACACCACATCACGGCTCGCGATGATCTTCTTTGCCTCTTGGTCATATAACTTGTAAGCCTTCTGCTCATCACTATAACCCAAGAAGATACATTTTCTGCTTTTTGGTTGTAACTTGTTTCTCTTCTCATCTGGAACATGTGCATAACATTCACATCCAAAAATTCTGAAATGTGAAACAGATGGTTTCTTACCAGTGTAAGCCTCATGAGGTGTTTTTCCCTTGAGAGCCTTTGTGTAGCTCCGATTTAGAATGTAGACTGCAGTATTAACAGCTTCAGCCCAAAAATGGTTAGGCAATCCCTTGCCCTTTAGCATGCATCTTGCCATCTCCACAATGGTACGATTCCTGCGTTCCACAACACCATTCTGCTGAGGTGTGTGAGGCGTCGTCAATTGACGCTTGATCCCTTTGCTCTTGCAAAAGCCTTCAAACTCCTTTGAGTTGAACTCACCACCACCATCTGTTCTAAATTTCTTCACACTTTTCCCTGTTTCATTCTCAACAAGTATTAGCCATTCTTTAAACTTACCAAAAGCTTGAGCCTTATCACGAAGGAAGTACACCCACATCTTCCTACTGTAGTCATCGACAATCAACATAAAATAAGAAGATCCCCCCAAGGCCTGTGTAGGCATCTTACCACACAAGTCAGCATGCACCAACTCTAGAGGAGCATGTGCTCTATTCTTGCTTTCTTGTGGAAATGCCTTTCTCTGTTGCTTGCCCATCATACAAGCTTCACATGGTTCCTTCAATTCAGCTATTGTAGGTAGGTGAGCAACCATACCTTGCTTTTGCATCTCCTTCAATACTGCAAATCCGATGTGTCCAAACCTTTCATGCCAAAGCTTACTTGTGCCCACTCCAGCGGTGGCTGTAAGAGCACTTAGCTCATACAGGTTGTTCCTCCTTTCTCCTTTGCCAACAATTGTGCCAGCACTATCAATAATTTCTGCACCTGTCTTCTTGAACCTCACTTCATGACCAAGATCAGTTATGGCAGCAACTGATAAGAGATTTCTTCTGATTTCGGGAACATACAACACATTTGAAAGCTTTTTGACTTCACCATTTGCAGCAACAAAAGAAATAGTACCTGTGCCCGCAGCAGGGCATTTAGCATCATTTCCAACCGTCACAGTGATGGATTCTTGTAGAGGCTGCATAGAACTGTATAGACCTTTCTTGTTGGTCATGTGACGGGAGGCCCCACTATCCAACACCCAAGAGTCAGTGGTAGATTCTTCTTGCGCCGAGGAGCACACTTCCTCAATGGTCGCCATGAATAATTCCAACTCTGCTTCAGCCGTATTGGCTGTCTCTTTCCCTTTAGTTTCAAGGGTACCATTCTTTTCATCTGCCTTCTTGACACGACAATCTGCAATTGCATGTCCTTTCTTCTTACAGTAGAAGCACTCTCCTTGAAACTTCTTCTTGCCGCCCTTTTTCTTTTTGTCACCATCATTTTTGGTGGAGGAAACACCTTTGCCTTTTGCATTGGCAGAGAATGCAGCATCTCCATTGTTGCTTCCTTCTCGGGCTTTCAGCCTCAACTCCTCCTCCATTAATAATGCACAAAACTCCTCAAAAGTCAAAGCTTGAGGTCTCACCTGAGTATTAAGGGCAGTTACTAGTCCATCAAACTTTTGTGGACAAATCCGAAGACACCTCCGAGCTAGCTCTTCGCTAGTCTTTTGTATCCCAGCGCCAGCCATCTGGTCGCGCAGATTCTTAATCCGAGTGATGAATGCTTCAACCGTCTCTCCTTCAGCAAACTTCTCCGCTGCTAGTTGATTCTCCAAGTTTTGAATCCTTGTTTGGTTTCGTGTTTCATACTGACTCCTTAGTACATTCCAAGCCTCTGACGCTTTGGTTGTATGCTGAATCAGAGTCAAAACACTGTCAGAACAGCTTGTAACTAAGGCACACAATGCATCTGCATTCCTTCGTTTCCAAGCTCGTAGAAGATCTGCATTCGGAGGAATCATCACACTAGGATTTGATGGGTCGGGGGTAGGCTGTGGTTCTGCGTCAGTCCCCAGCACAGTCTCCAGAAGCTCATAAGAATCAAGGATAGTAGTAATTTTGAACTTCCACAAGGTGTAGTTTGTACCATCTAACTTGCCTTCGCTGAAGGTTGGTGGACGAATCCTCAGTGTTTGAATAGCCGGTACAGCAGCACCACCTCCTGCACCGCTTCCTGATGCGCCAGAACTGCTTCCCGGAGTCGACATCGTTTCTCTTTGCTGTTGAAGCCTTTGCCTCTTGCACTCTCTCCGATCTCTAGAGCCCCCTGGGCTCTGATACCATGTAAAATATTACACGGCGCAGCGAACAGAATCTGAGAAAGAGATAGAGAGTACACAACAGATAAGAGGAGAATCAGTAAAATTCTTTAACTCCAAACAACTGATACAAAGATGGCTCTGTCCACCCGTGCGCTTCCAATGAATGAAGCTTAGATGGCGATCTAGACAGAAGATAGGTGAAGAGCTTAATGCTAGCTGGAACAACAACTCTGACTGGGTGAAAGATGAGTGTAAGATGGCTGCGAAGGGGTTTAGCTTTTATAGCCTGCGAAGGTCGTTAGGTCGGCCTATTGACCGACCTACCATATGAGCCTCCACTAGTCGGCCAGGGAATATTCCAGGGAATATTCCCTTTACCATCGGGCCGGGGGCGCTGCCCCCGGACCCCCGCCAGGGGGGCCGCTGGCCCCCCTGGGACCCCCCAGCCAGGGGCCGCTTCCGCGGCCCCCGGACCCCACAATAGGGGCCCCTTTTAACTCCCTTACCACGCAACTCAATGCAATGTGCCTCGAGTTGCTACCAGCTTAACCACTCCGTCTAACCCAAAGATTAGACCCACAACAGTCACCTTTTTGCCATCCGGTCACATAGACCTCATCTGATATACAAGTCAGGACTCAACCAATGTCCGGGCTCACATTTGGCTTCTCCTCATAATGGGGGCCTTACAACTTTGAGCACCATGGATCATTGGTAGCACCTAATGAGGGTGGAGCATTGATCATATCTAACAATGCATTAGGCTCCGTACCTTGTGGTGCTAGAATAGGTCATTGAAAATAATAAATCGCATCTCAAATATTCAAGGATGAAGTTTGTGAAGTGCTTGTATCAAAGGGAGTTAAACTGCACCTAGTTGCTATGTGATGAATCCATGCATAGCATAAGCAACATATGGGACACTAAAGTATTGAGCATCGATGAGTCTTTGATTAATCTTTACTGAGGATAATATTGTTTAAAGTTTGTAAATGCATATACACGGTACATACATGGGAGAGATTATGTAAATTTTGCATCGATGACATGCAAGTCCTTGCCTTAGGAGAAAGGAAGATAAAGCAAAGAAAAAACGTTGCATAGTAGGAAAATGCTAAAAGATCATTGTCATTTAGAGAAGAGGCATAAATGCTCTTGCTAGATTGACTAATTTGCATTGGAATGATAGGACTTACATCATGTATAGTATTGGAACCTTTAGCATATGCCTTAGGCTAAAGGAGGGAATATTAAGTAAATTCTACTCTTTGGTCCCAAGGGGGAGAGTGAATATGCGATGGAATTATTGTCGCATCTATTATTGTATTGTTTGGAAAAAATACAATTAGTTTTGTTGGTTGATTGAACAACAGCCTAAATGTTTTTCTTTCAATCATGGGATTGTTGCATTGTGATTTGGATAAATATTCCAAGGCATGTGTGTTGAGAATCAGCAATCACACTCAAACAGCCTCTTTGTATGGAGTCTCAGGGTCAAGGACATGCAGGCTAACTTATCCCATATGCACAATGGTGCCTACTGCAATTTCCTACTTTCCTATAAAGCATTGTACTTGCTTCCTTTCTTAATGTAATGATAGTACTCTTTTCATTTCAGTAAAGTGTCAATGTCATTGTCCACATACACAAGATTGTGTTTATGAGTCCAAGTCTCAATCTTGGAACCTAATTCACTTGTGTAACAAACAGTGTCCATTCCATCATGAGTCTACACTTCTCCTTCCATCCTCCATAGCTTCCGGTTATGTCATGCTCTAGATCCCGCATTTCTAACATGGTATCAGAGCCCAGTTGGGCATGGCATTGCTTCTCCAGCCTCTCTTGATTCTTCTGAACCTCCATCCAGCTCAGTGTCAGTGTATGACTTCTTTTCTCAACTCTACTCTCACTGAAGCTTCCATGGCAGCCATAGCCAGCAGCACCCTGTCAGATTGAATTGCTTATATCTCACTCCACAGGTCAAATCTCTTGGAGCTTCCTTCTGGAAAAGTATTCCCCAACTCATAAAGCTTCCCTGTATCACATCAATCCAGGACATTGGACCATCTGGAGCTTAGCATTGTGAAAATCCCCAATCTCTGCTCTGTGTCTGCCATAGCCAGACAGGACCTACCTTGCTTGGAGCTTCCATAACTCTTCAACCAGGCCATTTCAGCCCACAATTTCTTCTGGAGAGTTGTTCCTCTACTCAAGGCGCTTCATCTTGGCACAATAATCGATGACATTGATGCTCCCTGGCTCCAGCATTGCAGAAATTGACTGTCGCTGTCCAGATCTGCGCCGATTCTATTCGTGGCCTCTGCGTGCGCCGTACAGCCCGCGATCTGCACAATCTCCATGGGGCTTTGGTAGCCCATGACATAAGCTTCCTGGATATGTAAAAAGTTTTGAAAATGATGCACTGTAGCTCCTGCAATAAGCAAAAAACCAGGCCCCTGTCTCAGAAACCCTAATTCCACCATAGCCAAAAGCTTCAAAATCTTGACATTTTTCACTGTTTCTCTCACTGAAGTTATCAACAGTGATTTTAATCACTGAGCAATACTCTCTGAAGTTCGTTAAAGTACTGTCACTTAGATCTGAAGACATCAGCATCAAATCAAGAAGGGGAAGATCACTTGGAGTAAAAGACTTTTGCAGATTTGGTATTCATTGACACTCAGTTAGTGCTTTTTAGCACTTGTGTCTCTCAATCAATTCTTCTGTTGCTCAAATCTAATAAAGTCTGAAGTTGATTTGCTATTGTTCCCGTAAATCTAACATGGGCAAAGACTCGCCAAATGCTCGATTCAAAGGAGTCGGATTCCACACTTGGCAAACCCGCATCAAGCTCATCCTGATGAAGAAGGGTCTCTGGGCCATCACAAATGGCAAAGAGAAGAAACCGCGGGACGCGGACCTTGCAACTACTTGGCAAAAGAATGATGACAGAGCCCAGGCCATTATCAAACTGGAGCTAGATGACAGTTATATCCATCACGTGGATAACTGTGAGACCTCACAGGATACATGGAAAAGACTTGACACCCTGTTCGGTGCACAATCTAAATCATCAAAGTATGGTCTCCTAATTGAATTCTTCAGGCTTGAAATGAAGTCCAGCACATCACTTGCCACACATCTTAATTACATGGAAGGACTCCTAACCCAACTTGCAGGAATCAACATTAAAATGGATGAAGATGTTTGCATCGGTGTTCTACTTAAGAGCTTGCCTCCTGAATATAATAACGTATCAACAACTTTAATCAACATGCCAAATCCTGAACTTGTTGATATCCAGGCATCACTGTTAGAAGAAGAAAAGAAGCTAAAAACTAAAGAAGAACCAAGTACCTCTAGAGATGAGCATGCATTATATGTTGGCAACAGGTACAAAGGCAAGAAAGATCAGCTCTTTTGTGACTTCTGCAAAAGGACCGGACACACCGAGAAGTTCTGCCACGCAAGAAAGAGATCCCAAAAGGCCTATCTAGTCGTAGTCAAAGAAGAAGAAGAAAATGAAGCAAAGGAAGAAGAAGATGAAGATCACTAGGATCGGAAGGACAAGACTCATCAGTCCTTGTACTCTCATAATTCTGATAGACTGTTTTAATAGCCTTGTATTTTTCCTTGCCCTAATGCTTCCTGCCATAAGCTATATAAACTCCTTATGTAACTTGGCATTACAGTCCCTGTACACTTTGTGAGGCCCCTGTTACAGCCTCTGGATGTCCACCATGTTTATGGTACCCACACTTAGATTTTTCTGCGACAGCCTCTGGTGTTTTGCCATGTCTGTGGTATACCCACACTTTGCAAGTGGTTCTCATTACAGCCTCTACACACTTTGTGCCTTTCCTAGTTGTGATTGAGGAGGGGTGTTGAGAATCAGCAATCACACTCAAACAGCCTCTTTGTATGGAGTCTTAGGGTCAAGGACATGCAGGCTAACTTATCCCATATGCACAATGGTGCCTACTGCAGTTTCCTACTTTCCTATAAAGCATTGTACTTGCTTCCTTTCTTAATGTAATGATAGTACTCTTTTCATTTCAGTAAAGTGTCAATGTCATTGTCCACATACACAAGATTGTGTTTATGAGTCCAAGTCTCAATCTTGGAACCTAATTCACTTGTGTAACAAACAGTGTCCATTCCATCATGAGTCTACACTTCTCCTTCCATCCTCCATAGCTTCCGGTTATGTCATGCTCTAGATCCCGCATTTCTAACAATGTGTTGATGGCAAATGCATGGCACGGGTCTGTAGTGACAAGTTACCATGGGAATAAATGAATGTTTTTCTAGAAGATGATATTAGGGCTAATTGCTTTGATTGTACTTGAATTTTAATTGGATTAATTAAGGAATGATATTTTGCAAGTGTGGATCATCTCCAAGATCACATCACAGATTATCCCGAGAGGGCACTGCTCAATTCACAGGCCAATGGTTGAGTGGTGAGAAGGCTAACCATAGAAATGGCATCTCACTCCTAGACCGCTTGTGGGTCAGGTGGAGCTCTGGTTACCCCTTGCCTATCCAGAATGGAGTTGGAGATCCCTGTGAGCCCAATGTCTGGGACGTTGGAAGATCCTATTCTAGATAAAGGATGGAAATTTTGATGCCATGTGATTTGGACCGGGTACTTCTGTTGGACAGAAGGGATACATAATTCTCCTGTATGGGCAGGAGATAAAGATTAACTTAAAGATAAGTTAAGGAACTTGTTTGATAAAAGGACTGCTTGTTTTGTTTTTGAGCATGTGTTGTAAATTACATGAATGAACTCTATGCCCTAAAAGGCTTAATTAATGAAGCTGATTTTAAATGTCACACATAAATGTGGTAGGACCTAATTAGACAACTAAAGCTATCGAGGAAAGTGCGGTGGACGTGAGTTAGGCCCGTCCTATGAAAGGGTGGTCCCGGTTAGCTGGGAACTTTCTCAAAAGACGTAATAACAAAATTGTGAAGACCTAGAGTTAGTAGAGTTAGAATCCTGATTTATGATGTTTTAGGGGAGCGGAATGGGACTATGCCTTATAGGCAGAGAGGTTGAGCTTCGCATCCCTCTCGTTTTCCATTCTCCATGAACCAAGGGCAGCATAAATTCGCTTCGACTCTGTTGTTCCTACGCAAAGTGGTTCATCTGGAGCTCGACGCTAGCTACTTCCTAGAGACTTGGCTTATAGGAAAGAAACCCTGACTTCAGGTCGGTCTTAAGTGGGAACGGCCAGATACTTCCACTTCGAGGCAGACTCAGGAAGACCTAGATCACAAACCCTGTGACATTCCTTGCAAGTGCCAGGTGCTGCTTTCCAGACTCCCCTCCCAATGGGCTGCTAAGACATGTCCCACAAGTAGACAAGCGGACACGTTACACCCATAACACCAGACACATCAAGCTTGCAAAAACATTGTCGAAGGGGTTTTTGTCAAAAGGTCATATCCACCGGGGATTAAAGGTAGAAGGAAGTAGAGATAGGAGATGGAAGAGAATAAAAGAATGGACAAGAGATAAACACGAAAAAGACAAAGCACAATGAATCGAATCAATATGTATTGATAGAACCTCGAATCCCTTATCTGGTACTACTCAGAAGCACTCTTTAAGCATTAGATCTCTTGGAGATCCCTCATAGACCAAAAACGTGGATTAAAAATAACAACTTTCTCTTTGATGCTCAAAACCCAATTCTGATGGCTCCATTGGCTTTGAAATGGGGGTAAAACCCCAGGACACCTTATCCAAAATCTCTCGGCTCACTCCTTCTTCTTTGAGTTTAAAGTACAGTTTTCAGCCTATCAACTGCGATCGCGGCGCACACGATTTCGCTAATCTTTCTTTTTTATGAAAAATCCCATAACTAGCTGAAAAAGTCACTTGGTTTTTGCATGCCATCCTAATCTAGAAATTTTCCTAGTTTTTTGGATTTTTACCATAAATAATATTAAAAATAAGGCTAAAATTGTTCAAAAATCTAGTATTTTTGGACCATCTATGCCAAGGACACTAGCACTAATGACTCTGATCACATTGACTCTCTACATCAATAAGAAAGTCGGATGATGATGCACTCCAGAGTTTTTCACACTGTGTCTACATAGTGGCATGACGTCCACCTCCTCTAAACCTCCACATTCTCCGATATGTGCCACCGATGCACCACCTAGGTCAAACACCCATAGTATCAGCTTGTTGCTCACCATGCATATAAGAAGGCATCCCTCTGGATCATAGATCAAAACACTCGGCATTTGTACAACTCCTGAGCCATACCTAGTACCCCCTCAAGGGTCATAAGACATTAGGTATACATCATACACTATAGGGTGTTGAATCTCCATATACATGCTATCAACGATCCCATCAACAAATACATAGCGACATGTCTTCTCTTTCAAAGTCAAGCACATGGAAATATTCTTATATTGACAATTGAACATAAATTAAGCCTCACTTGCATCCAACACATTCTCACCATCACCAAAAGTAGTAAAGCAATCCATATCTTGAAGCATCTTAGAATTGTCAATCAAGGCCTTTGACAAAGCATCTGAAACATTTTCCAACTATAAAGCATTACATCTAACACTTGTAAAGGCATATCCTTGACCTCATGAACTGTTTCAGAAACAATAATTGTATCATCTTGCAAATCATGTGCATCCAACAAGTCACTAATCTTTGTTTGAGTCCTTGCATCAAGTAAAACATGATCTTCATAAACCTCTTCAGATAATTAAGAAACTCTATAGATGCAATGATTGACTCTTCCACTATAGTATCTTTCAAGGTATCCGTGGTTGTCTCAATATCAAACTGCACCTTATATCCCAGATTTTTTATCTCTTTCTTGCTATCCTATTCTTGCTCCTGCCCAATCTCTTCCATAACATGCTCGGGAGGTGGCTGATTTGCAGCTTTAGACAAATCCACACTTCTTCTTGTCACTTCCTTAGATATCATTGCATTATCTTCATCTCTCTTTTGTTTCCCTTCCACAAGTACATCCGTGTTTTTCCCTTTTTCTAAATATGCATCCACTGAATATGCATCTATTGGTGATTCCCAATCAGTTATGTCACCAATTTCTTGCCCTGCATGATATTTCACTATCAATCGCTTTTCTCTTTTCAGCTACATGCAAAGCATGTGTCCATATTTGAGCATTTGGACCAACCATCACTTGGTCTTTGGACCAACCATCACTTGGCCATGCATTCTATCCAATTGTAGACCAAAAGTAGAAGCATGTACATCCACATAAGCATTACAAACAACCAAGTCTTCCAACAACTTTTGCATACCTCCCTTTCCAAAATTCAAAGCAAGAGGCAAACCCATTTCTTGTGCATGGATCTTGCCATCTTTCCAAAAGATGAGCTGTCGTGCCAAGGTCTCCTGATGGGCAGCACAATCCTTTCTCTCATGTTGCAAACTATCACACCGCATACATCTTTTTCTTGGCTTAGGGGCTGCTGCCTATCCCCTTTCCTCTTGTCCTTTTTCATCCAATTTTGCAACCTTCAATTGAAGATCCCGCATGCCTTTGACCAATTCATCTAAAACATCTTCCCTAACAGAGGGAAAAATAGCAGGTACAATCATAGGGTTAGCCACAGAAGTGGGTGGCTTACTGGATATTTCAACTATTTTGACTGTAACAGTGGGCAAGCTAGAGACATGCAATCTTTCTCTTCTTCTATGCTTTTTCACACCTGGTCAAGGATCTCCCATATCACTTCTTCTTCTTCTTCTAGTTCAAAGTGTAGTTTTCAGCCTATCAACTGCAATCGCAACGCACACGATTTTTCCCCTCTCTCTTTTTTATGAAAAATCCCAAAACTAGCTAAAAAAGTAACTTGCTTTTTGCATGTCATCCTAATCTAGAAGCTTTCTTAACTTTTTAGGATTTTTACAATAAATAATTTCAAAAACAGGCTAAAATTGTCCAAAAATCTAGTATTTTTAGACCATCTATGCCACGGATACTAGCACTAATGACTCAGATCACATTGACTCTCTACATCAACAAGAATGTCGGATGATGATGCACTCCAGAGTTTTTTACACTGTGCCCCGTGGAGTGGTATGACAACACGCTATTGCACAATTCTTGACTGTTCGGCCACAATTTCTAGGTCTATAACTACCTGTGAGGCATTCAATGGATTCTTGCGGCATGGGTCATGCTCCTCGTTGGCCAGGGTTTGTCAAATCTCTAGATTTTCTCTCTCAGGTTGTGTCCAATTTACCAGAGTCTGATTTTGAAAATTGGATGTTTGATTTACGAGTGTCTGATTCTAAGAATCGGATAAGGTCAGGTCTGATTGTCACAATCGGACAAGGTGTGTTCGATCGGGCAGCATGGGTCAGTCCGATTGGGATACGTTTGATTCTTGGAATCGAACAGGGTGCTTGGTCCGATTCGAATGTATGTCTGATTGGACAGGTTACTAGATCCGATTCCATGGTCCAATTGTCACAATCAGATGAGGTGGTGTGTCCGATTTCTTCTTGTCCAATTCTTAGAATCAGACGAAGGTGTGTGTCTGATTATGAGTTGGTGGTCCGATTTTCAAAATTGGATGGATTGGGCTGGATAGGCTTGTCCAAGATCAGATACTGCAGAAAATGTTTGATTCCGCTAGTCGAAAATGTGCATCGATCACATTTTGCTAAAAATCTCCACTCTAATGTCGCCACCACCTAGTTTTGGAACCAAGCAAGGGTGTAGGCCAAGGGGATCCTATACCTGAATCTTGCCAAAAGCTCTGACACGCTCTGATCGATCCAAAGTAGACTCGTGACCTACAAGCTCTCTCTCTCTCTCTCTCTCTCTCTCTCTCTCTCTCTCTCTCTCTCTCTCTCTCTCTCTCTCTCTCTCTCTCTCTCTCTCTAAGCTAGGACTACAAATGAGGCTTTCCTTGGTCACCCAAAACCTTAAACCCTTGCTAAGCACCACCTTAGTCTTCCCGATCACTCCCCTTGCGAGTCCGACACATCTGAGCCCTCTTTTTTCCAATTTTTTCCTATTACTGCCCTGTTCATGCCTGTTTTATAGCAGCAAACCCTAATCTTTCCACTCAGATTTCTCCTTCCTATCCTGCTCTAAATGCAACAAAAATCAAAATGAAAGTACTAAAATGATTTCTCCTACTCAACTAACCATCAAAAACCAAAAATACTAACTTGTAGCATGGATTAAAAACCCAAAACCTCCTATCTATCTCAAGCTCTGGTTTGGGTATGAAACCCTTACTTTAATGCTTGATTTGAAGCATGCAAGTGCTCAAGCTTGAATCCATGCTCCCGGCAATGGAATTAAAATGTAGAGGCGACAACCGCCAAGACCCACAAACCACTTATTGTTCAAGCATTTCAAGTGAGCACTAATGGCTACCTCTCACATAGCCAATGCTCTATCCGTCTCTATGAGTGTAGTGAGCTTACCTTGATGCCCAAATGAAATGCCTTCTCCCTCAAATGCACTAGTAGCTCCATGATTCTTGATGCAAGAAGCCTCCACCTCCTTGCTCCATCCTCCATAGCTACGCATGAGACAAGAGAAGAGAAGAGAAGAAGAAGAGAGAAGTTGGTGGAGAGATTCACCTCCTTGATCCCTCACCCTCACACACTCACTCCCTCACACTCTCACCACACTCCCTCTCTCAAGCACACACAAGCAATCAAGGAAGGGAAGAGAAGAAGAGAAGAAGAGAAGAAGAAGAGTCTACTTTGCCACACACCAAAGAATGAGCTCTCATTCACTTTTTGAACTTTATATGCATGCCCTAAAATCCCATGGGCCTCCATCCTCTTTTTACATGGCTGGCCAAGCCCTTTTTCCCTTTGCCCTAGCTTCCTAGCTTAGTCCTACTGCCCTTTCATGGTTCCAAATTGCACAGGAGGGAGCCTAGCACTCTTTTACAGAGGTTTTGACTGCACCTTTATATTTAAAAGTGTGTCTTCTTGCTTTTGGCTTCTTGCAACTTCCATGGTTGTGTCTTGGACTCCTGGTGGTTGTTCCCATGCTTTTAGATTTCTTTTGGGCCCACTCTCTTGTAGGGTGCCTTTTCCTTTTTTCGACCTTGTGCTTTTCCTCTTAATGCCTATTTTTTAGCTTCCTTTCCTTTGCAATAAAAAATTTAGATTACCATTATGTAATTGTAACATCAAAAAGGGTAATTTTTCTAAATAGAAAAAGTATGTCTAGTCTTTTGAAAAACCAACTGATTTGTGTTATTTAAACCATGGCTTCCAAATTTTCAAATAAGTAGAAAAGGCATACTATGGTAATATGCTTACACCCTTGTATTGATCAACACTCCCATCTAGTTTACATTTCAACTTGTAATAAGTAGAAAAGGCATACTATGGTAATATGCTTACACCCTTGTATTGATCAACACTCCCATCTAGTTTACATTTCAACTTGTAAACCCCCTTAGTACCAATAGCCTTTTTTTCACGAGGCAAGTCACATAAGAACCAAGTGCCATTTCTGACAATAGCATCATATTGAGATTGCACAGGAACCATCTAATTTTTTGAATTTTTTGACTCTTAAAAGAGAAACATTCTCATCTTCATCACACATACTAGAAATAGCCAATGTATAATAGCCTGATGCACTATAAGAGCTGGAACGAGTATGACTAGACAGAGATGCATGCAATTTACAATGATGAAATTTTTGCACTCGTCATTTTGGCATAATCTCAAACTACTTAATCCCTATACTATCATTAATAAGTACATCATTCACATCTACATCATAAACACATCAATCTATAGATTCATGAGAAACGTGCATAGGCTAAAAATCTACCTCATTTGGTGCTAGATTTGACTATCGACCACTAAAAAGAAACAAAAGTATCATATATATCTTGTAAGCATACATCTATCTCCTTTAGACATGAAAGTAAAGGTTGTGCACCATCTTCCATAAATATAACAACATGATTATTCAATATACACTTAGTTTATGAATGAGGTAACCTATAACCTTTGATTTCAATATTGAGTTGATGCATTCATCTAAACTATTAGTCTCAACACTCTAATAATGCATAAGATATTTTGGTTAGAATAGTCTATTGACAATTTTATGTTGAATCAACATGTTGTAATCCAAGACCATTACATCATTTAACTTGAAAATAAAGTCACATTTGAAATCACTAATACATATTGATGTTCAAAATTCAAAACATTGTATTATATATTAGAATTAAATTCAAGACCACTATACAATGTAATTTAAAATTGAAGATTCTAGGATGGTGAAAATTTATATAAATACTTTCTAATACAATCTACACCTCTATCAGGATAGAAGCCTTGGTATTGGAAGCATGTTTGAACGAAGGAATCCTCTAGAAAACCTTCATTTATACTTTGAATATTGATGTCCCAGCATCTAGTGGTGGAGAGTTGAACAAATAAGAAAATTGATATTGCCTCAAAATCTTTAGGCTCAAAGTACATGCAAGAAACAAAGAGAATATGAAATCGTATTTGCTCTTACGCCATAATAGTCCCACTTAAATTGCAAAAGCCTACACAAATTAGTACAGTAATGCTACCCATCTTTTGCTATGTGTGCTCCACATCAACTCTTGCTTTGTGTGTCACTATATGCACTTTAGGTCTAAATTCCTAATGGAGGAATTCTCTAGCCATGATAAGACATATGTTATATGGAGATTATGGAAATTTTTTGGTTAGTAGAGGGACAATGCCATTTTCTTTGTATTTCAAAGATGTCTTACCAATTGTATCTTTTCTTTCATAGCTAGAACACATTTTCTTATCTTCTAGAGAGAGCGAGAGAGAAGTGGGGAGCATTGCGGATGCTTTAGTTAGCTTTCAAATAGTTCGAGGCTTAGCACAGATTATGCCAGGGTACTACAAACCTTAACATGAGATATATATGCTTAGAAATTTTAATTAAAATTATGGTTTCTATTTTTTGATTGTATATTTATTTCTATAATAACAGTAATAATTACATAGTTCATTGTTAGTGGGAGTTAGTGAAGGGTTAGTTTGTAATTAGAGTGTGAGCTAGCTAGCGACATGGAGCGAGAGAGAGAGAGAGAGGGGGTTGATACGGAGATGGTTGTAGCTGTGCAATAAATATCCTTCCCTCTATGGTTGCATTGATTGTTATAGGTGGAAATGGTAATAATAACTATGATAGAGACTGGGGGTCAGTCTCAGTCTCGTGGGAAATCTTGCATTGATTGTTATAGGTGGAAATGGTAATAATAACTGTGATAGAGACTCCCATCCCAATTGGGGGTAAGTCTCAGTCTCATGGGCAATCTTGCATAAGTCCCGTGGTGGATGTAAGTCCTCTTTAGTCCCCCACCTATAAGAAATTATTTACATAATGTGCAATCTAGGGATATTAAGAAATTCCCTTTCTTTACATGCTATGGGTTAAGGGCATTAAGCACATGGGTGTGATGCTTTTACTTGTTCATGAGCCAAGCGTAAAACTACGAGTTGTACTCTAAGGTCACATGACGGTCCATGTCTTGAGGTCTAATGCCGACACACATAATGTAGGTCAAGACATCAAATAGAAAGTCACCAGAGTTGATCCAACTAGCAACGTGTAGTTTTTTCTCACTCAGGATGCAATCCAAGTAAGGATGGCCATAACATGATCTTCAAAGGGTCATCTATAGGAGCTACATAAGTCTCTGTGGTTTTGATAGTGTGTCTCTACATGGCATTGGTCATGATTTGGCAGGCCTCTTGTCCCCATTGGAGAGAGAGATCATACCATTTTTGTAGAAAAGAAGAGATAGAATCTGCTAGTGTTTTCAACTCTTTTAGTTCCTGACTAGTTGCAGAGACCTTGCTCTTGCTATAGGATGTGATGAGTCATTGTTTGCAAGCTTGCTCTTGAGAAATTTCATTGGAAATCAACTCCTCAATTACCATGGGGACTTTAACAAACATGAATTTCAATTCTTCCCAAGTGACCTAAGTCCCAACCGGTCATAGCTTTTAACAAGCATGGAATTCTTCCCAAGTGACCTAAGTCCCAACCAGTCATAGCTTTTAACAAGCATGGTGAAGGTGGCCTTCAAGCTTCTAATGCATGTGACCAATTCATTCCCCATATTCTCAACTAAATCAAAGGCTAAAGTAAGAATGGATCTCCATTCATAATGGGATCTAAGGCCTATAAGAGGTTGGACTGGACTAGATAACTCAGCAATTGGTGGCTACTGCTTTCCACAAGCTAACACTTAGGGCATGTTTTAGGCACTTGTGTGATAGACATGGTTTGCAACATAGATGTGCTACTACTTGCTACTTGTGAAGTGGTTGGTACACTAGCAGCATTAGGTTGAGTCAGTTTAGGGGCAGCAGGTTGCGGTATTGGTCGAGAGACCCATTACTATTGTATGGGTTTGGTGGCTTTTAGCTCAAGCAGCTTCTCAATTCTAGGTGGTTCACAAGGTCTTGGAGATGGACTGATAGCAGACAGCTAAGGGGCACATATACCACTCATGGACTTAGGCAACCAAATCCCGTTGTTGCCTTCATAGTAGCCTTGAGCACACAATAAATCTTTAGACACCCATTGTGGCTTGGCCATTCGTTTGGTTCTATAGCACCAACTGTGTCTCCTAGATATAGGGTGTGATATTTTGGGATGATGGAATGGTGAGAGGGTTGGCTTTTGGGTGGCCATGGTTGTTATTTAGGCACCCATTGGAGGTGTGGCACTCTGGGCTTAGATGTCTTTTCTTTGGGTCGCAGTTGGTCAATCTTGGTAGGGCAAGACAAGTTATGACCCCACCTTGGCCTTTACACTAGGTACTTCTATCGATGGCTTTGCGGGCTTAGATGGGGCCACGTTGTCCTTGTTGAAAGCTGTCACTATTTGCACATTGCCGATATGATAAGGTGAATGCACTGAGAGTTGTAGTCAACATTGCAATGTGTTTGCTTTTTGAGTGTGTGTGTCCTAACAATGATTCTTCACTAGTGGCTTTAGAGTTAGGCAATATATAGAAAATCATAGGTAGCCTTTTAGTCTTGATAGAGACCACTATTTTACACTTCCCCAACAAAATGAGTAGGATTGTCCCCCAAATGGGTTGAGTTTTGGATTGGTGGGCTGCACTTGGGGCTACCCAATTAGAGTCCAATGGGTTGAGTTATTCATTCCTAGTCTGAGAGTAGTAATGCAAGAAAAATGGGATGGAAAGGAGGCTTGAAGGGTGTTTGCCTAACTTGCTTGACTACCATCTTATAGGCTGTCCTATAGGCCCACAATGCTGCCATGAGCTGATTGTCCTAGTCACTACGCAAGGCGCAAAGACTACTTTAGTCAACACATTCACTAGGATCTTGTTCATGGATTCAACCTGACCATTAACTTAAGGGTAGTATAGTGATGATTTTCTATGGATGATCAAGAAGGTGGAAAGCAAGTGGGCAATTACTTCATTAATGAAGTGAGTGCATTGGTCACTAATAACTAGTTCAATGGGGTAGCCAAATCATGAGATCACTTGCTCCCAAAGGAACTTAGCCATAGTTTTAGCATCATTCTTCCTCGTGGCTCAAGCTTTGGCCCATTTCATGAGTTAATCTATTGCTACAATGATGTACTTTGCTTAGAAGTACTGTGTTGCGGGACTAATTAGCCCAATGAAGTCAATGCCCCATTTTTTGAAGGGTTTTCATGCTATAACTAAGGTCGACTCCATCTTATCTTTACAAATAGGGACCTTGGTCCTTTGGCACTAGTCTCAATGCTTGACAAACTTAGCAACATCGCAAAGTAAGGTGGGCCACCACAGTTGAGATTGAAGCACCTTGCAGGCTAGCTCTGTAGTATCTCCAATGAACTGTCCTCTCATAGTTTCACCATGCGCTTCATCACAGCACATCATGCATTTCATGCTCACATATACATCTTCACAATAGGCCATCTTGTCCTAACCTATAGAGTTGGCCAACAATCAATTGATAAGGTTGAATCTTAAGGATGAGGCACCTTAGCCTAGCCATATCAATAGGTCTTTTAGGCAATATGTGCTCTAGGATCTAGCCTATGCCATCTTCCCAATAAGGCATTAAATTGGCTCTGAATAAGTCATTTTCATTGGACATGCAAAAAAGGCATGCATCAGGTAGGTCATCTACAATGCCTTGTCCAGTGGCTTCTCTTGTGAGTATGTGGGACATGTGGTCTACCATGTAATGTTGCTTGCCCTTGCGTAGAACCACAAAGAAGTCAAACTCTAAAAGCAGAAGCAACCATTGAGCTATGCTTCCTATAAGCACAAGGTTTTCTCACAAGATAAAGCAAGACTTGATGGTCGACAAAGAAGGTGAAGGACGTAGCCAAAAGATAATGCCAAAACTTCTTCACAACAAACACCATGGCTAGGCCTTGTCTCTCTATCATGGAGTAATTCATCTCAGTATCTGTGAGTTGTCTACTAGCAAAGCTCACTAGATAGTCAAGGTTATGTTTGTCACGCTAGAGCAAAACAGCTCCACAGTAAACTTCAACTCATCAATATGCACATGGAACTTATGCTCTATTCTGGGGCTCATAAAATTGGTTCTGTGGGGGTAAGAGTCTTTTTCAATTCTCATAAGCGTGTTGGTACTCCTCAATCCACTAGAATATAATCAAAAACTTGTAAAGTGGTCTAGCAATCAATGCATAGTTCAGGATGAAGCATCGATTGTACCCTATGTGTCCGAGGAAGCACTAAACTCCCTTACAGTTTTTTGGGGGTGGCAAGCCAACAATGACCCTGATCTTGGATAAGTCAATGGCAATGCCATTCTTGGACACCACGTTCCCTAAGATACATCCGTGTTCACCTAGAATTAGGGGTTCAAAAAGAGACCATACAATCTACACCATTCAAAGACTATGTGAAGCTTGTCTAGGTATTCCTTCCAACTAGAGTGTACACATAGGTTGTCCACGAATACCTCTAGGCATGTCCTTGAAGATGGCACACATTAGACATTGACATGTAGTAGGTGCATTCGTTAGCCCAAATGGCATGACTATGTAAGAAAATATGTCCCATTGTGTGGCGAATGCCATCTTATGTCTATCGTTAGAGTGTACATGCACTTGGTTATAACTCGAGAAGCCATCCAAGGAACTATAGGCTTCTTTTACTTCTACTCTCTCTATCAAGTGCTTTGTGTAGAGCAACAAATAATTGTCTCTCTTAGTCACTACATTAACTTTCTTGTAGTTCCTACACACTCGTATTTTATCGTTCTTTTTCAAGACGATCATAATGGGTGACACCCAGTCCTCATGTGCTCAATCTCATAAATGAATCCTGCTTTTAACAGTTTATCGATCTATTCCTTAACAACATGAGCATGCTTCGGATTCATCGGTGGGTAAGGTCATTATTTCACAAGGGTTTTAGCAAGAATCATTAGGATGTTATGCGTTGACTTTAGGATTGATTCCCTTGATTTCTTCTAAGGACCAAGTGAATACGTCTATGTGTTCTCGCAAGAGAGCAACGAGATTAGCCTCCTCTTGCTCAGTCAAGTTGTCAACTACAAACACAGATCAAGGATTTCCCTCTTCCCCTGCTAAGGTTACCTCCTTGACCTTGGTGAGCCCTCCAATTGGTTCACTTGCCTATCCTTGTCTCTTAGCTCCCATCAAGATCACTACCCTATCTCCTTTTCTGAATTTAGTGAAGTGCTTTGGTAGGTCTTGGGGTTTCTTTTACTGTTCAACTTTTGACCCCTTTGGTTGTCCTCTCTTTTCCTCCTCAATCATTGCGTCGTAGATGAACTGGCAAGTCCCCTTTGGTGTGTCTAGGTTTGGGTATCTCTGGGTCACTCTCAAAGATCACTTTCAAATCCAAGTTGAACTTGCAACCCTCGCTAGATCTAAATTTCTCAGTCTTAGCAATGAAATGTCAGCTTGCTTTGTTTGTGTTGTGTTCGTGACCTTCAATGAGGTGGAACTGGCCTTACCATCAAGCATTTCAACTCTAAATAGTCCCAAACGCACAGATGGCATGATAGCCAAGCTAGTGGATGGTTTTTTCATAGGGAATTTGGCATAAAAATGACTAATTCCACACTTAGGCCATCTTAGGTTGACATTTTCTCAATGTCTTGATCTCGTTCACGACAACGAGATGAGATGTGTCTTTAGGTGGCCACAAGTCTGCTAGCATGCAATTGGTTCCTGGTTTTGTCCTCCTAGGACTCTACCCCTTCCTCAACCTAACACCATCATCGGTACTGGTCTAAAATCCATCATTAAAATAGGGTTGCCCTCTTCATCATAGGATACATAAGGGTTTACATATGTGCCATCCTTATTCAATTCCTCTACATATCATAGTGTCACTCGATGGATGGGTCACAAAGGGTTTTTGTGGTCTAGGTATGCTTGTGGGGTTAATGTCCATCTTGGGAATAGCTAGCTTGGCATCATTAGGTGCTAGGAGAGCTAATGGAGCTCCCCTTCCGAAGTGAGGCAGTCTATTTCCCAAGTAGTATAGCTACTTGTATGGCTGTGGATATGGCAATCTCCTCAGTAAATGGCAATGCATAGCATCATGGCCAAACCTACTACAGTTGGCACAAGGTTTGGATCTAGGATCCATGCAACACTCGACCGGGAGGTGGTTCCCTCCTCCGCAATGCATGCATTGCACATGAGGTCAATTAGGTCTTCTTATCATCTCTTGGAGCTTGGCCAGCTCTAGCTTTACATCTGCCAATTCTTGGCTTGAGTCAACACTCTTTCCTTTCTCTTGGTTATTCTGGCTAGATCCCTCGGTAACGGTTGTAGCTCTCTTTGAGATTCTAGAGGCTGCACTATCTTGACTTATGGCCCTTGAGTCTCTCTCTTTGAGCAAGTTGTCTACACATCTAGATTTTTTAAAGGACCTAGCTAGCACGTCCCTTTGCAAGTTTGAGTTGCTCACTAAGGACTTGTAAAGCTCTTCACTCCTAATTATACTTATGAATACAGTAGAGACCGCTCCCTCACTAGGTCACTTTGTGTGGCGACTGGGATTGTCTTAAAGAGGCATTGCACATGGGTGACATAATCTCAAATATCCTCCTTGTCTTTTTGACTGACATTCATTAGTCAAACAATAAGGCTATCCGAGTACCCTCCCTCAGAGAATCTCTTGATGAAGAGACTCTTGATATTATTGAGTTTTTTCGTTTGACATTATCTAGACTAATGTACCACATTTTTCCTTTATCCCCAAGGTAGAGACCAAAAGATTGCTCACATTGAGCAAGGTTTGTCAAGCCGTTTTCCTTGCATACCTGCTTGAACTACTCTACAAAGATATATGAGTCATTATTAGGCTGATACTTGAGGACTTACTTATCAACTACAAGTATCTTCATTTGGCTCTTCCAATTTAGAGTAATTCCTAGTCTCGCTAGCAAACGAAGTTGCTAGGGTCACACCACTTTGCTTTGTAGTCATGTTATATAAGAGTTGCTTCATGAAAAGCTCACTTAGCATAAGGTTAGCTTCTACTACTATTTTCCTCTCTGCATATTTCAATTACCAAGCACTAAGACGTGTTAGACCTCTCATATTTCTATTTCTTGCCTTAGCGTTTGTGCTTGTTTTTCCTGATTCTAAAGCAGTTATCCCTTGCAATGCTTTCCTTTTCAATTTTTGCTCTTCCTCAAGGTTAGCTATGTTGTCATCAGCTGGCCTACCATGACGCTCCATCTTGGTTTGAAAGTCATATTAATTGATCATCTGTTGGATATTGACTAGGAACCCTCCCATGTCAAGCTCATCATTTTCATTATTGGTACTAGGGCTAGACATGTCGGCTGTTTCTTGAGCCACTAAAGAGTTGATTAAGTTAATCAAGTCATGCACAACATCAAGTCCCTAATGGTGATGTTACTCATTTTCTCCAAGCAATTTAGCTCCTCAAGTCTCGTACCTGAAAATATGGGGTCTTCTCCTAGTGGTGGGTTTGTTCAATTTACAATATCTTGTGTGAGTTCCTTGTTATTCCAAACAGCCCTCTAATTTAACCAACTGCCTTGTAAATAGTGCTCTCTTGAATGTGCACCATGAGAAATTAGGCTTTCAACTTTACATGTGCACTTCAAATGATTAAATATTGTGATGTGAAAATGAAAAAAATTCAATGCAAGTCTCGCTCCCCCCTTCATTTGGTTTCAACCCACTACGGCTTTAAGGCATAGAATGTGGCTGCCCTCTTGGTTTGCTCAAGATCTCTATTGGGCACGGTTAGCAATTGTAGTCACTCATGTACTGTTAGGTGCTAAATCTTTGGGAGAATCCGCTCTTTATCCTATCTACTTTCCTCGAAGTTCACTAGGGTGTCCTATGGCTACAGTTCAGACCCTACTGGGTTTGGTAAAATATGAGCATGTTAAAATTTGGCTTCTATTCATCTGTCCAATTTTGACAGTTTTTGTCTAATTCCCAGAATTGGTTGTTTGATTGTGGTATCTGATCCTGGCATCCAATTTTTGGTTTTGGATTCTATTTGGTTCGGATTTTCAATGTCCATGGATGTTCGATCAAACAAAGAGACTGTAACATGTCCACCTATCGGCTATCCAGGCACGCTTTTAGCGGTCTATAGAGAAACAAATCTAAGCATCATTCCTCGGAACTCCCATGGAATGTTTCAGGGTTTGTCACCTAGGGTTTCTTGAGTCTGCCTCACAACAGAATGTTCGCGATCGAACCCGCTAGGATCGACCTGAATCTGGGCTCCTAGTGGCCAATGTCTCCTAACATCATTTTAGCGTTAGATCCTAGACATCCTACTTTATGCAGAGATACCCAAGCCAAATCAGACCCATGTTGCACTTGGTTCAAAGAGAATGGGAAACGAGAGGAATGTGTTGCTCAACCTCTCTTCCCATAGGGCCTAGTCCCATTCCAGTCCCCTAAAACGGCATGAATTCGGGTTCTAACCTAACAATACCTAAAGGTCGAACAATGGTAAAACCTTGTGAGAAGCCTCCCAGTTCTCTGGGAGGACCATCCTACCGTAGGACAGACCTGTCAAGGGTTCCGCCCACCTACTTCCCTCAATAGGTGTTCTTTGTTTATCTAAGTAGGTCCTATCACATTTATGTGTGACATTTAAAATCAGCTTCCTCAATTAAGCCTTTTAGGAAACAGGGTTCATTCGCGTAATTTACAGCACATAACAAATACAGAGCAAGTAATCTATTGACAAACAAGTTTGTTAACTTATCTTCAAGTTAATCTTTGTCTCCTGCCTATACAGGAGAAATTATGTATCCCTTCTGTCCATCAAAATTATCCCTTCTGCCCTACAGAAGTAACTGGTCCAAATCACATGGCACCACAATTTGTATTCTTTGTCTAGAATAGGATCTCCTAACATGCCCAGATGTTGGGGGCCACAAAGGTCTTTAACTCCATTCTAGACCTAGCAAGGGGTATCCACAGCTCAACCTGACTCGCAAGCTATCTAGGAGTGAAACATCATTCCATTCCTGTGGTTGGCCTTTTCACCACTCAACCTTTGGCCCATAAATCGAGCAGTGCCCTCTTTGGGTTAATCCGTGGTGCTATCATGGAGGTGATCCACTCGTGCAAAATATCATTTCTTAATTAAATCCTTTAAGAATCAAGCACAAACAAGGCGTTAAGCCCTAATATCATTTTTCTAGGAAAACATTCATTTATCCTCATGGTAGTTTGTCATCATAAACCCCTGCCATGAATTTACCATCAAACACAAGCACTTGGAATAATCATCCAAACCATAATCCAACAATCAATTGATTGTAAAAGCATTTAGCATGTTGTTTGATTAACCAACAAAGCAATGGTATTCTTTTCCAAGCATTGCAAGAATAGATGCAATAAGATTTCCATTGCACATTTGCTCTTCCTCTTGGGACCAAGAGTAAAATTTACTTAACACTTGTATGCATGATTTTTAATGTCATTCTTTTTTTACGATTATGCCATGCAAAACCCTTGACTCTTAGTAATTTCTCTATCAACGAATAAGTCATGTGCAACTAGGTGCAATTAACTTTCCTTCATACATGCACTTTGCAAGCTCCATCTTACGAATATGTGAGATGAAATTTCTCATTTTCGATGACCTAAATTCGTGCATCATAGTATGGCACCTAACATATCTCATATAAGAATCAAAGCAAGCATCTATCAATTTTAAAATACATTACTTACAATCGGCACTGTAGTTGGATTGTCAATGATGCCTTTGCCTGAAGCTTTATTGCTAGTTGTAGGATTTCCATCCGCACGCGACATTCTTTGCTTGGGGACCATCATCCGCAAGTAGGTTCAAGAAATACAGAAGGTGGAATAGATTCAAGATGGGAGAGCATAAGAGAAGATGGCTAAGTTGAGGATCAAGATAGAGGGAATTGAGCTAACTCTCTCCCTTACAGCCTCTCGAGGTAACTCCTCTCTCTCTCTCTCTCTCTCTCTCTCTCTCTCTCTCTCTCTCTCTCTCTCTCTCTCTCTCTCTCTCTCTCAGGGGTATCCCTCTCTCTCGCAGCCTCTTGGGGTCTCCTTATGCTCTCTTGTGCCTCATCATGCCTCATATTTATAGTGAATTAAAGAAGAGGGCTTGTGGCTAAGAAAAAGAGCTCTTTGTGGAGGGGATCTTGGAAAAATCAGTGATCCGATGCTTAGATCGCAAATCAGATGGTTCCATTGGCTCCGAAAGGAGGGTAAAACTCAAGGACAGTTGGTTAGAAAACTTTCAGATCACTCCTTCTTCCTCTCCATGTTCGAAGTGATGTCTTCTGTCTGTGGACTGCAATCGCGGTACACGCGATTTCACCAATCTCTCTCATTTTTTATTTTTATAAAATCTTCAAAACTAACTAAAACATCACTTGCCTTTTCTTTTAAATGACATCTAATTCTAAAAATCTCCATATCTTTTTAGGATAATATCTAAAATATCTAAAATATACTATCCTTGTCCAAAAATCTAATATTTTTAGACCATCTATACTATACACATTAACACTAGGTGATTAATATGGCTCGTAACTCTTGTTCACATTGTAACTTCCGTGAAGGGTGGCTATGGTCCTTGTCAATCCAAGAAAAATGTCAAATTACAACTCTCAGGTTTTTTAGTATATTATTAATTAAATAAAAATCATTAGTTATTAATGTTAGTTAGTTTTTACTTTAGCTAGTCTTTAGTTAATAACCTTACTAACTTATTAATTGACTAACTAACTTTCGAACTAACCAACTAACTTTTATTGCGTGGAAATATTACATTCTCCTCCCCTTAGAGAAATTGAGATGTCCTCATCTTGAGAGAAACTGGAACTTCTTCTGGAACCTGTGGATTATGGGCCCACCACGCTTTCACTGCGCTATTCTGGCCACTCATAAGCATGTGGTCTTTTGAAACAATAACCTATTGTATTTGATTTATATCCAAGTCTGGTCAACTAACTATCATTGCTTGATTGGCAGAAGTAGTTCCCAAAAGCAGAGAAATAATCATTCATTGACTCAATCCATATCTCTGCCTATGCTGCTGCAATTTCTATCCCTTCTCCATAAAACTCGGGTGCCTTGGTTTGCTTGAGAATAAATTTCTTCTCTTGTATGTCAACATTCATGGGTGCAAAAGGTGCATGGCAATCAAGCCATACTGTTTAGGATATGTCTATGAACCATACATTAATCAACCTTATATCATTACAAAGTCTCGCTCTAATACCAACTATAACATGCCCGTCTATCTGCTATCCAAGCACGTTTTTAGTGGTCTATCGAGGAATGAATCTAAGTGTCACTGCTCAGCACTCCCATGGAATGTTTCACGGTTTGTTACTTAGGGTTTTCTAACTCTGCCTTGCAACGGAATATTCACGGTTGAAACCACTAGGATCGACCTAAATTTGAGCTCCTAGTGTCCAAGGTCTCCTAACAGCATTCTAGCATCGGATCCTGGACATGCTACTTTACACAGAGATACCCAAGCTGAAGCAGATCCATGCTGCACTTGGTTTAAAGAGAATGGGAAATGAGAGGGATGCATTGCTCGACCTCTCTTCCCGTAGGGCCTAGTCCGGCCTAATCCCATTCTAGTCCCCTAAAACGACATGAATTAGGGTTCTAGCCTAATAATATCTAAAGGTCGAATGATGGTAAAACCTTGTGAGAAGCCTACCATTTCTCTGGGAGGACCACCTTGCCGTAGGACGGACCCATCAGGGGTTTCACCCACTCGCTTCCCTCAATAGATGTTCTTTGGTTATCTAATTAGGTCCTATCACATTTATGTGTGACATTTAAAATTAGATTCCTTAATGAAGCCTTTTAGGGAACAAGGTTCATTCACGTAATTTACAACACAGACACGAATTGCTTTTGAGCTAAGATTGGAGCTTTGAATCTTGACATTGGCTATCATTCGCCGTTATGTATGGCTAGTTGATGCTCCACTAAGAGCTTTGCAAGTTACTTGGATCGGATACTCTCATATATATGCTACTTGGATCTTGGATGTATGGATGCCTTCCACATGATGTTTTTATCTTTGTTTGCTCATCTAGCATTCAAGTTTTCTTCTAGTGGGAGCCACTTCTTGACATTTGGATATTACATTAAGCCTTTGGTAAGGCAATTGAGCTTGAGGGTCTTACAATGATATCATGGGACTTGGTGACATGTGCATACTCTTGTCATGCTTTATGTATGCAATTGATGCTTAGTGGGCTGATCTGACATTCCTCTTGGGCCAACACCTATCTCTGTCACAATATTGTCACTGATATATGCATATTGGTTGGTTATGTAGTATTGAGCTTTTGTTACATTGCTCAGTTCATTGTGCCTATAGTTGGTCTTTTATGTTACTCGCCATGAGACCCACTCCATGCACGATGATTATGCCTATGGGATGTATCTCAATCTGACACACTGATTCTTTGATAGTTCTCGATTCTAGTCGCATTTTCAGTCACTCCTAGTTGGAGCTATTTTGTGGCACGTGTAGTTTGTCTTATATCAATGATTGCCCATATTTAGAATTAATCACTTACTATTGTACTTTATTTTTAGCATGTTGTAATTGCACTTTTCTGCACTGTTTATGCAAGCAGTCACCTCCATTTGATAATTCTTTGCATTGAGTTTGTGCACACTTCATTACTTGTCAGTATCCCTTGTTTTTAGCTTGATTTGCAGTGGTTTTAGGGTTTTTTATAGTAATTATAGTATAACATACATGCCTTGATTAACGTGATGGATAATGTTTTAGTAGTCGCCTAGAGTTTACCTTCTAGCCATCGCCATCCGTACTCTAACTAGAATGATCGGATTTTGTCTTGACTAGTTAACCCTAGGTCTACCCCATAGGGGAAGCATCCTAATGTTACCCACGGAGGATTGACTTGAAGGTTCCTAATTGACCTAAGTGTCACCTATCAACAACTAGCTCACATCCGGAGGTGTCCTTCGAGAGGGTTCTTGTCCAGAGAAGGAGTAACTGCCATTACCCTTGGTTCATGGAGTACAACGCTTTTTTTCAGTAGCAGACTAAGGATTTATGAAATCCCTCATAGTGCTCTAGCACAACCACCGTACCTTTCCCCTAAGACAATTTACAATTCAGGTTCTGAGATCAAACCCTCGGTAAGTCAACGAATCGGCCCTTCCTAGAGTTTCTTCCTAGTGTTTTTTTTTTTCGGAAACCTCTCGGCTAACCGAGACCACCCTATCATAGGATTGGATTTGTCAGGAATCCATCCACCCACTTCCCTCTACGAAAGTTCTTAGTTATCTAATTACCCATCACGTTACGTGAAACATATAAAAATAGCTTCATTAATTAAAATCCCTTTATGCACAGTTATTTGTTTATGTAATTTATTCACAAACATACAATCAGAATTTAAAAAAATCATTGATTATGTTCCATAATATGTGTTCTCCTACCCATACATGAGAAAATTTACAAATTCACATGCTACCTCATCCGATGCATTTGCACGTCACCAAGATCAAATCCACCTATAGCTAGCATTTATAGGTGTCCCAAGTAGAACTCGGGTCATACAAGGGACCAAGTAGTTCCTAGGTACGTAAAGGATTTACTAGCTAGAGCCCCCTTGGCACCCTATCCACCTCTTACTTAATACAATCCCTGTTGTTAACCTTCAAATGAACAAAGGTGGAAAATCTAGAAAAGCTAAAACAGAAGACAAGGCCAAGGCAAAAGTGAAACCGAAAACGAAGGTGCACCAAGAAAAATCTAGAAACACAAGAAGCGCAAGAAAGTCCGAAATAAGGGAAAAATGTGCACAAGGAAAAGCGCAAGTCAATACTTTTGTAAAAGAGCACAAGCGCATCATGATTTAATTTAAGGAGCGTCGAGTTCTCACCCGTGCAATTTGTAAATGTAGATGGGTGGTGGAAAGGAAGCTAGGAAGATAGGAGGACAATGGGAAAAAGGGCCTAGGCTACGGCTGGCCATGTAAAAAAGGGGATAAGGAGATGACCACCCAAAAAGGGATTTAGGGTTTTGTATATAAAGTTGAAAAGTGAATGAGAAGCTCATTCTTGTGTGTGGCCAAAATTGGCTCTCCTCTTCTTCTTCTTCTTCTTCTTCTTCTTCTTCTTCTTCTTCTTCTTGCTTGCTTGAGCTTATTCTTGAGAGAGCGAGTGTGAGAGTGTGATGGAGTGAGTGTGTGAGGGTGAGGGACCGGGGAGGAGAAGCTCTCCATCTTCTCCTCTATTCTTTTCTTCTCTTCTCTTGCTCGCGGCAATGGAGCTTGGAGCGTGGAGCTTGAGGATGGAGCTTACTTGAGGCTTGCACTTGGATCGTGGAGCTACCGGAGTGCACAGGAGAGGAGGTAGCTCGATTGGCATGGAGGTAAGCTCACTACACCCGTAAGGTAGAGATTGCACGTTGGCTATGTGAGAGGTAGCCATTAGTGCTCGGCTTGGAATGCTTGAATAATAAGCGGTCCGTGGGTCTTGGCGGTTGAGCAAAAGCTCCCACATTTTGGTTCCGTTGCCGGGACCAACGGATTCAAGCCTTGAGCGCTTGAAGTAGGATTTTCCCCGAACCGGTGCTTGAGGTAGATAGGTAGGAAGCAAGGGAGTTTAAAGAGGTATTCGATCTCCTTAGCAAGTAGGTTTTTGGTTTTTTGGATTTGGAAAAGCATGTTGGAGAAGTGTAGATGATTGCTTTGTGATTTGTATGCATTTAGGGTAGGAAAAAACAAAGAAAAAGAAGCAAACTGTGGGGTTTTCTGTTGCTATATAACAGGCTAAAACAGGAAAATAGGGGCACAGATCCTCAAAGTGCCGTTTGATTCAAGCACCACTGTGCTTCCAGGCATGTCTGGCATTTCCTTATAGTGTTTTGCACCTATCTAAAAGGCGCTGGATGATTCGGTGGAGTAGACGTTGACCTAGAGGCATCGTGCGCAACTCGTGGGCCATCGTCCACACAATCAGACCAAGCTGTCCCAGTTCCAGAAATCAAACATGACCAAAATCAGACCACTGGGCTGATCGGACCAACCCAAAATCGGATGTTCGATTCTGATAATCGAACTCTTGAAAATTGGACATCTGAGAATCGGACAGAAAACTGTCAAAATCAAACATCTGAGAATCGGACAGAAAACTGTCAAAATCGGATAGGTATCTAGAACACAAATTTTGACGCATCTAAACCCCAAAATTGACCCCAAAGGCTACGTAGAGCTAAAGGCACATCATAGATCCATCACTGGGCTGAAACTTAGAGCAAGTAGTTCAAAATGTGGCTATAAACGGTCCTCCAAATTGCACATGGTGTTTACCGTAACAACCCTGCGGGCTAGGGGGGACTGCCCTCCCTTGGACCCCCGCAGAGGGAGCTCTGCCCCCTCCACACCTCCCCCAAGTAGATTGGAGAGAAAATGCATGCCGTGACAGGTCCTCTAAATTGGACCCTAATGTAGTAATTGCTCTATACGAGCATGGATTCTCGCTTGCAAAAGAGCAACCAAAATCCCATACCCAAACAGAAAGAAACAGAGACTCTAGAACATCAATGGGCCAATCTAGCCAACAAGGGAAAAAAAGCGACACTGCAAAAACACATACGTGTTGCATTCGGACTACATTTAGTCAAAGCGGAAAGCAAGAACATCAAGCTACAATAGCGAGAATGACTAGGTGTGACAGTCCTGACGATAGATGCTCCTTGAATAGCACTGCACTGACAATCCAAGACATCAGTGGAGAATCCACATCTGGTCGTGCAGTTGGGGACTCAACGGCATTTGTCAGAAGGCTTAAATTTACAAGCCAAGACTCGAAAGATGAAGATATAGTACCACCTGCTTATCTTAGGGTCAAACTCACTGCGAAAAGAGAGCATACTATTGATGCTCTGATTGATGAAGGAGCAGATTTTAGTATCTTGACCTATGAATCATGGACCCTAGTAGGCCAACCAGAGCTCGCACCGACTAATGCAACTCTTAGACCTTATGGGGGACACCCACAAGCACTCACAGGGAAGTGCAAAATCCTTGCGACAATTGAAACGGAAAGCTTGCCTATCCTATTTCATGTTCCTTCAAATAGTGCTGATTACGGAAAGAAAACCCCCCTAGGAAGACCCTTCAAAAGGGCAACCAAGTGTGAGGCTGACTATGTAGCACAGAGGATACACCTGACACTACCGGGTGTGAGGATAATCACAACCTTTAGCAAGGGTGACCTCATCAAACCTCGAGGGAAAGGTAAGGAGGGTGTTGACATAACAGTCAAGCCTACTAACAAGAGCAAGGGCTTGTTGGAAGAATTGATACAAGCAAAGGTTGAACAATGAGAACCAATGTGAGCAAGGCCATGCCTAAAACAAGAAGGTCAAGAGACAATGCCAAGGACAAGCTTTGGACTTACAAATATCGTAGAAGATCCCAAAAGAAGCCCAAGCCTTATAGACGAAGGCATCGATGGAGGGTCAGCACAATGCCACGATGGATATCCAAAGCATTGCTACATGCTCAAGGGTATTACGCAGGTAACCGATGGATTTGGATACCAAAACCCCCTAGTAAACGACATTTATCAGCTGAAGGCCAGATTGCACCAAAACCAACGAGGCACAGGAGGAAACCTAAGAGAAACTCCAGGTCTCGAGGCAAGAAACCAAACATGAGTGTTCGAAAGAAAGAACCTCAGCCTAGCATGCTTAATAAGCAGATGTCATATGTAACCATTGAGCGTGCACAAAGACCATTAATGCTCAAGGAGCTTTTGACTTCCCAAGAGGATAATGAGCACCAAAGGCACAACGTTGCTTGTGAGAAGGCTGATTGCTCAACAAAGCAGATAGCACAATCGTCTAATAGCCTCGAGCAAATCATTCATCCAATGTCAAGTCCACCTAAGAGCCCTAGATGTCATACACCCTCTTTTTCCAAACGAACACAAGAAGCACTACAGCAGTCGTCAAGGGTGACTGCTCAATCCCAATCTCTATCTCCATCTAAGCTTCCAAATGTCCAAGAGGTGGGACATGACACCATCCGTAGCTCTCGGCCCAAGGATATGCCTAAGCAACCTAATGTGACTAGATCAACTCATGCTCGATCTACACAGATGAATGCTCAAAGGGCAACAAACGACTCGACCACTTCCGATTGCCCTAGGGACTTGACACTGCAATCCACCAAGGGTAGCCAGCCCACTAGACTAGCCGCTATTACTTCCAATTAGGGATCACAGCAGTCACAGCCCTTGGCCGTGACAATGCCCTTTGTGGAACGTGTCCTTAGTAGTTTACCTGTGGAGGAGGTGTCGCGACCAACTTCCTTGACAACTCCAACACCTCCAAAGTGCCTAAAGCCTAGGCTGGAGGAGTTAAACACAAGGGAATTGGCTAAAGAGCTAGACTCTCCAAAAAGGGAGGCACTTGAACCCTCACAACCTGGCGAGGCTATTCACCAGGCCACAACTATGTCCCATAAGGACACACTAGAGAAAGAGAATGTTGAGGCCCAACCCAGCACATCAATGGTTGACCTAGTCCAGGGTCTTGAGTCGTTGAGAGATGCACCTTCACTAACCAAGAAAAAGAGGAGAAAACAACGAAAACAACAACAGCTACTACAAGTGGTTGTGGACCCCAAGAACATCAAGACCAAGAGTGCTAAAGAGATGAGGAATAAATCATCGAGACCATCCACCAATGAACCCATTGATGCCTCTCCTAATAGCGGTGAAACCTCAGACACATCCATGTGATCTGAAAAATCAAAACAGTCGTTACCATCAATGGCTGATTGCAACACTCAATCCACCGACAATAGAACTCGCATTGACCAATTAAGAATGGATACAATGCTGTCACAACAGGGTGACAAATTTATACCAGTCACATCCAAGGAGAACCATGATGCAATAACGAAGCCTCAGGAGAAACATGGAAACCCAAAGAGCATAAGAAATCCTAGCATTAGCCAATCTTGCTCATCTAGGCTTGAGCCCCCAACTATGCTAAAGCCTAGGCAAACTCCTAGAACCTTGCCTGAGATAGCAACCGAGCAAGCCCTCATTGAACATAGACGTGTCACAAAATGCTTAACTGAGTTGGATGCTAAGCTCAAAGTGTTCACACGTGTCTATGTCCTGGCAGACATGGGTGCATTCCCTAAAGAGCAGCTTGAATAATACTTGCGATTTCCCTTATCTTGGGAAGAGCAAGAACATCTTGACGAACACTATAACAGGCTCCTGTATGAACGCATGTGACTCATCTCTGACAAGGAAGCCGATGAACTACGCTCAACTGTCACATTCAATGATGTGCTCTGCCAACCAAATATCTTAGAGATAGAGCAACTAAAGCGACTATCAAAGGGTCGAAGTCAATTTGAACAACGTTGGTGTGAAAACCGCGTTGCAATGGCCGAACTAGGAGTCTAGATCATGACAGTCTCAGAGGAGCGATTGGCCAAATGGCGGTCTCAAAGAGACCCAACCTATGTGGCACCAACTTCCTTTCGAGTGCTGACTGCCATTCGAGGTACGAACTTAGCTGAAACTAGCCAAGAGAACTCTCTATCTGATAAGGTTCTCACTGAGGAGGAGTTACATGTTGCCAGTATACTCGGACAAGGTTCCATGCTACTCAATGTTGCAAAATATCTATTGGTAGTGAGTAAGCTACCACGAGTACTAGATACGTGTGCCATGCTCCAGTACAATCCAGAGTTTTACAATTGGCTTTTATCCTCGTGAAGTGACATGGATTCGTAGATATGTATATAAATAAACAATGACTTTTGTGACCCTGTATTGACAATGTCAACACACACAAGCAATGATAGTCAAGTGCAGGGAGAAGAGTTGAGTTCAACAGGCTAAGCTTCTCAGGTCCTCCTCTCACCACACATTTAGAAGTTGTGTGACCATTCCCACCTCCAAGTGGAGGACATGCAATCCTCATCACCACCATAGGAAGCTCTGACCAACATCTCTGAGGGTGTAGACAGGGTACCATCCCTTTTTATACACATTTTTCCCTTTTCGGTCTTTCCTTCAAAGGATGAGCCCTACCCCACTCCATGACAACCAGTCCACGCAACTTAGCATAAGCCAAGATCTGCTAATGGCTGGAGGCAAAATGAACATCATCATGGGGGGCCATCCCTCTACAACAAACACTGCATGCCTCACCTCTCCCCTTCTCATCATGTGCACTTGATAACCCATTGTATAATCCCTTCCATGCGAACAGTTTTATCCTGCCTCAAGGCCTAATCCTCGGTTCGCATATTGCAGGTCCCCCTATGGTAACAGGCATGGAGCACCCAGGACAGCTGGCTTGCAAAGACACTCTCTGCCGTCGAAAGGAACATGCAGCACACACAAGCTCCCCCACCGATGCACTACATGCCTAGCCTCAAAAGGTATGCAAAGAAACGAGGTCCCAAGCGACACCGCCCTGGATGTAGACCGAATAATCCCCAGGTCAAGGGAATAGAAGCTCAAAGAAGCACACAAGGCATGGCAACACCGGTTGTGCGAGCCCCCAATAGACACTCGAGCACCAAGTGCTCAAAGGCAGAAAGGGCAGCTCGAGATAAGGAAGAATTCAATGCATTGTTCAAATGCATTTTGGAAACGGTTATGGCCAAAGACTACACCATTCAAGTCCTGACCGAGAGCTTCCTTGCCCAACCTCACAGGAGCCCCTCACCAGTAGAGCCTCAGTTGCCTGACCACTCGGACTCACCCTGCCTCGTGCAAATCGAGTAGCCCCTATGATATAAAGGCAACTTAACAAAGGCCATCCTGCCATAACTTTTTGTCTTTAAATGGTTAAAGGGATAGGCTTTCCACTTGTACACACTTCCCTTACCTATTGCTAATATATGCCACGTCTTTAACAAGCACCGGAATAGGCATTGCAATCAGCATCATAGGATTTTGAAAAAGTAATATCTTGACATGATTGCATTTGTTCGTTGTACCTGACGCATGCGACTTGCATATACTCTCATGAAGTGACAAGTGGATGCAAGATGACACAAGTCTTTGTGCGAACGTATTCAATGCCCAAGTCACCACAAGACCACCAACCTCACAAAGAACCGCAACAAAGCCATGCTATTGACTGCGAAAAATCACCCTTGCGAGTGCCCACATTGCATGACCCAAAGCATAGTCATGGGCTACTCTCTCTTTCTGGGTCAAGTCTACAGTTGGCTCACGGCAGCTGTTACCCCAGTTGTACCAACATCGCACGTTCCAAAGAGGGTTGCAATATCTCATGTGTATCTCCCCCTCTCAATGACTGCTTCTCTAATAACAAGGCTAGGGCACAATCATCACTGTAATATCCATTTCCTAAGCCTTCGAAGCTTGACATTTCCCAACCCATTCAAAGGCTAATAGCCTCAACATATTGCAATGGTTGTGCTCAGGAAAGTCCCAAAAAAAAAGAGAGAGAAAAGAAAGAAAGAAAGAAAAAAAAAAGCACAAGAAAAAGAAAACAGAAAAGAAAAAAAAAGAGAAGAAAAAGATGCAAAGCACCCACGATCACAGCACAGCACCTAGGGGTCCTCAAACTAGGTATGTCCAGTGACCTTGGTGGGCTAGCTCCATCCCTAGTCCCCTAGCTCTTGAGCATCACCCACAATCATTCAAGGTACATCAAGGGTAGGACATACCTAGGAAGCTTGTCTCGCCTATGGTTAGACCTATCACCCTGACCCATTTGCACGATTCCCTCTTACACTCTGCCTTAATACCATTGCAATCAATTGTGGTAAACACCGCACGAATGGCCATGAAATGTACACTGTCCTCATCATGCATGTCCAATAGCTACCAGCCACACCGACAGTGCAATGTCCCCGTGTTCAATTATGCTATCTTGTGCAGTCACAATGCAAAGGATGTCTCATACACCTTCACGTGTACTTCTTCTCAACATGGACAACTTTGCTTCATCCACACCTTGTTACGAGAAACCAGCCCGCGGTCTTCTAACTATGTAATATCTAAGTATGCACGAGCACTCACATAATATCTGCACCAAAAAATCTACACTGTTTGGGTCCTCAAGTGCAAGAAAATACTCTCAGCTTGCTTAGATTTTGACCTATCTCCCAAACTAATTGAACTATGTCTTGTGCACGATAGAGAAGACTAGCACTACCCCTAGGGAGAGACCACCTATGAGAGGTTTTCAATTGTAGATATTGAAGACTCCAACGAAAGTGTCATTTGCCCTTCATTAACACCCAACTCTGAATTCTTATCTTTATCATCCTGCAAGCCCACAAAGAATTATCATGTGCAAAATCCCCAACAAACCAACACTTGTGCTGGCCCTTAGTGCAATCCCCCACAAAGAACAGCCCTACCACCAACTCCAACAACCCTTCCACCAGCCACCTAGGCCACCAACGTGCCCCCAAGGACCTTCCTCCACACCACCACCAACACTCCTCCATAGCAACCACAGGCGTCCTTGCCACCCACGTCTTCGGTGCATGCTAAAGCCTGCTACCTATGACGGTGAGTGCCATGGGACTGGCACTCATCTAGGAGGGGGGTAATATTAACCCTCAAACAAACAAAGGTGGAAAATACAAAAAAGCTGAAGCAGAAGACAAGGCCAAGGAAAAAGTGAAACTGAAGACAAAGGTGCGCCAAGAAAAATCTAGAAACACAAGAAGCGTAGAAAAGTCTGAAATAAGGAAAAAAGGCGCACAAGGAAAAGCGCAAGTCAATACTTTTGTAAAAGAACGCAAGCGCATCATGATTTAATTTAAGGATCGTCGGGCTCTCACCCGTGCAATTTGTAAATGTAGACGGGCGATGGAAAGGAAGCTAGGAAGATAGGAGGACAATGGGAAAAATGGCCTAGGCCACGTCCGGCCATGTAAAAAAGGGGATAAGGGGATGACCACCCAAAAAGGGATTTAGGGTTTTGTATATAAAGTTGAAAAGTAAATGAGAAGCTCATTCTTGTGTGTGGCCAAAATTGGCTCTCTTCTTCTTCTTCTTCTTCTTCTTCTTCTTGCTTGCTTCAGCTTATGCTTGAGATATGGAGTGTGAGAGTGTGAGGGAGTGAGTGTGTGAGGGTGAGGGACCGGGGAGGAGAAGCTCTCCATCTTCTCCTCTTCTCTTCTCTTCTCTTGCTCGCGGAAATGGAGCTTGGAGCGTGGAGCTTGAGGATGGAGCTTGCTTGAGGCTTGCGGAGTGCACAAGAGAGGAGGTAACTCGATCGGCATGGAGGTAAGCGCACTACACCCATAAGGTAGGCATTACATGTGGGCTATGTGAGAGGTAGCCATTAGTGCTCGGCTTGGAACTCTTGAACAATAAGCGGTCTGTGGGTCTTGGCAGTTGAGCGAAAGCTCCGACACTTGCTAGGAGACCTCTCGCCATCAAAGCTGGTCCATGCTTCCGTGGCAATAAAAACATCCCCTCTTGGTATGGGGATTTATCCCATATACTTGGGGGAGGTATAGGGCTCCTCAATTTTTTTATATGTTCCAACACTTAATTCAATCAAGATCTAATCTAGAAAATCACAAACAAGATTGATATATCAAGAACTTATGACTTCAATCAATCATGCAACTTTCAAGTGATGATTAATCTAGTAGCAATCGACACTTGAATTTCAAGAATCGACACTTGAATTTCACAATGAACTCTTCCCCTTGGAATTTAACTAAGGGTATCTAGATTTTGGGGTCTCTACCTTCCCAGTTCTTGTAACCAAGTTTCTTGGCCTTAAGCCTGTTTCTTAAACTTAGAGATATTTTCAATCTTTAAAATCTTTTATCAGAGCTCCTAGATTAAAACTATATCCTTGGCTAGTTTCTTTAGGGTTTCGTTCTTAGTAAATTTGTCTAGAATTCACCAGTCTAGTTTTCTATGGGGTTAACATTAAAATTCCTCATGATTTCTCTTGAGTTCTAGGTTTTCATTGTTCCCCTAATAGTTTCTAGCATATAAGATGTTCTGATAATTTACCAACTGAATACTCTAAGATCACAGTATTTCTCAAGAGACATATCTTATTTCTATTGAATTCGGGTTGAAATTTTTAGGAAAACCTGTGGTATCGCGATTGGTAAAGGGTTGTTATCCGTGCATGTGACTCTATTAGTGACTTCCCTACTCGCAACTCCGACTGTTGCTTCCTTGTTAGTAGGGTCATTCGTGTTTTCTGCTTTTGAATTCTTTTTCTTTAGGGCCATGAAGAAAATATGATTCGTAGAAGAAGAAGAACATGGCAATAATACTAGTTGGCAAGGGTGTAAGACTCTCAATGATGATGATGGATATTGCGGGATTTGATGATGTAAGCCTCGCAGATGGTTCTTCTTGCTTCGTGGAGAGCAATAATTCTCTCTATCTTACCTTGGCAAGCAAGGGTAAGAACAAGGGTAGCTCTTTCTCTAGTATAGAGCAAGAGTGAGAGAATAGGTATAATCTCTCTCTCTCTCTCTAGTAGACGGAATAGGGACGAGAGTAGATGTATGATAGAATAGGATAGAGTTCTTCAATGTCTTCTCTTCTCAGATTAGAGTAGAAGGGGATGAGAGACCTTCAGCATATCCCCTCCTTGGGTCAAATGGAATGATTTCTCCTCATCTCGCAGAGTAGAGTCTCCTCCTTGATTGGTGTTTCATCCTCATCAAGATTTATCTTATCTCCCTCTCTTGGTATGGAGCCAAATGTTGCACAAAATTTGTGCAGGAGTTCGTGAAGTCACTTATTACAGGGATGGGAATTGTTTGTCAAAATTTAAAAATAGGTGAGAAGCTTTAAGCTCAACTCAATCTCCATAGCGACTTGCAATGTTTGAACTTCGATGTAGGTGAGGGGCTTAAAACACATCCTCAAACCTTCTCTCTGAAATTTGATGTGGCAAGATCGAAAAAGGTGAGGCATAAAATCTCAACCTCAAGCCTTACACACACTTGTGATTTTTAATGGCCCTTCTCCCCTCCTTGTCCTCCCTTTTATAGTTTTTCTTGTTGAGAAACATGGCTAGAGCTAGTTAGCTATGGTGGGTGCAAATCAAACACATGATACATTATCAGAATGAGAGATTGTAACTCAAGTGAATTAGGCTCCAAGATAGATTAGCTTGGACTCATAAAGACGGTCTTGAGTAACGCAAACTGATAGTTCTATTGCATTGAAATGAGTCTCAAGTACATGCTTATATAGCTTTTTGGATGGTACCGCTCTTCCTCATTGTGCTTATGGGTTTTTGGGCATCTCCGATAGAGCTTCTAGAGCATACATCGTTTCTCATAAAGCCACTTATGGGCCAGCCTTTTTTGGGGCACAGATCTAGCCTCTATAGACATACATACAAGAATCACTTGCTATTCTCAACACCCCCCCCCAAATGATGAGTTCCTACCCTTGCTAGCTTTTGCCTCCCCTACATGCAAACATGGACCAAGAGACTAGCTCTTTGGCATCCTAGTCAAGTTAAGACTTGAAACTTTACATCTTGGTAGGGTTTTTACATCCACTATGGGAAAACATGATCCACTTATGGGAAGTTTTTGAGTAGTGAAAGGTATCTTCTTCATCTTTCTTTTGCTTCTTTGGCATCCTTTGTTGATGTCCTCGATCTTCTTGGTCTTCATAATGCTCTTTGACTTATGCTCTAGTATTCTTTGTGAGGTTCTTTTTCTTAGTGAGTTTGAGATGGATACAAATAGATACATTGTTGTAGCTTGTCATTACATAGATCTTGGAATACATAGGATTTAGGATTCTTGTGGCTTTTGAGTCATTGCAGCATTTTGGGCATGCACGATGAACACATTTCTCCTTGTATAGCTCTCGATTTTGGAGTACATGGCTTGACATGGCATTGGACATTTGAGCATGGTGTAGGAAAATCATTTCAAGTGCAAGAAGGTCTTACTAATTGGCTTTCTGCTCAATGGCAGTGTTTAATCTCTTTTACAGAGTGCTTTGTGGGAATTATAAAGGATAATGCAAACTTGTTTTTACAATCAAGTGTTCGTAGGAATTGTCAAAGATCAAGAAAACTTGTTTATAAGATCACCCTTATTCCCTTTGTACCTTCACATGAAAACACATTTTAATGTGATTTCATGAATGAGTTCGGGGCAGAAAGGAATGGGAATAGGGGCTAGATAGAAACAGTTTGAGAATACGAGTGTGAAAGAGGTTTACTGGGTAAGACAAGGCATGAATAGGATTTAGAGAAGGGAATATTAACCTTTAAAACAAGGCTTATTAAAAACAAGACTTTAAAAAAGACTCGTCATGGACAACCGCCGATTTTGTGATGGTGATCTTCATCAATGCATCAGTCGTTAGGTTGGAGCAGTGCACACTAATGAATTGGCTGCAAATCTTGTGAGTGGCCATTGACTAATTCATCCATGGGAGGACGGTCATGCTTTCTATGCGATCGCTCAAAGATGTATAACTAGGGTTCAGGAAGCTTGTAGCAGCTTTGCTAGTGCTCTGTTGAGGGTTTGCTCCTCTCTTGCAAAGTATATACTTGCTTTAGTCACTTCTATTGGCTTGCGAGCTCAATCGTGAAGATCCATGATGCTAGAACACTTCTTACCTTACAAGAGCAATTGGAAGAGGCAGAGAAGAAACTTGCAGACTATCAAAGAGTGACAAATCATTGGAAGTAATAGTTGGACTATTCTGAAAGAGAGAAGTTGCTCCACCAATCCTCTCTTCACTTTACTTTGTCTCTCCAGAAAAAACTTCTCCTTTTCCTTTTATGTCTCTATAACAGAGAAGGTAGGTCCCTTTTTTTGCTCAAGTAGCCTCCTTGTGAAGTCAATAGCTACCAAAAGGACCAAGATGCTTTTCACTTGAATCTAGCTCTTGAATAATAGTACTCTTCTCCTTCTTTGTCTCCTTCTTTGACAATGATAGCCTTCCAAAATGACAATGAATGAAATATATCTCCAATGCAATCTTCACAAACGAGCCTTGAGTTTCTTGAGTAGCATCTACTGCACCTCCCTCCTTGAGCTTCTTTACCCCGTACAAAGCAATAGATGTTGGATGGCTTGAGAAAGTAGAATAATGAGAGGATTTAGAATATACAAGGAAGAAAACAATGTTGGAAAGATGTTCCCATGAGCTATCTAGCTCAGCCATGGCTCTAATACCATGTTGAGAAACACGGATCTAGAACTAGTTAGCTATGGTGAACGCAAATCAAACACATGATACATTATCAGAATGAGAGATTGTAACTCAAGTTAATTAGGTTGCAAGATAGATTAGCTTGGACTCATAAAGACACTCTTGCGTAACTCAAATTGATAGTTCCATTGCATTGAAATGAGTGTCAAGTATATGCTTATATAGCTTTTTGGATAGTATCGCTCTTCCTCACTATGCTTATGGGTTTTGGGGAATCTCTCATAGAGCTTCTAGAGCAAACATATTTTCTCGTAAAGCCACTTCTGGGCCATCCTCTTTGGGGCACACATCCATCCTCTATGGGCATACATACAAGAATCATTTGCTATTCTCAACATTTCTCCACTCCCTCTCATATGTGTTTTTTCTTTGCTTTTTCATAAGAGCTTAAGGCATTTAGCTTTAAAGCTTATGCTTTTTTTACTTTCTTTTTTTTTTCTGCCTTGTGCATGTCTGAAAATTTTTTGGATTATAACTTCATGATATGAACTTTGAATATTGTCATTCGGGTACTCAAAACGATCAGAACCGTCTAATTGACAAGCTAGCACGAATAGAATTGCAAAAATCCATCATAAATAGGTGAAAATAACAATTTTTATAAATCATGTTATTTTTCTCCATCTTTTATCTTGGACAACTTATTCCCTTCAAAATAAGTCACAGTATATGTTTAGATCCATCTAAAGTGGATATTAACTCATCTAAACATGATACTAGAGATTTCAAACTATTCTAGTAAACCAATCCTGCTTCGTGTAAATCCTATAGAGATTCTCCAGTTTTTCCATGTGTGGACATGAAACACCACGTATACATACATTAAAATAAACTAAGTAATGGGGACATTACATTCTTCCCTCCTTAGAAAAATCAAGATGTCCTCATCTCGAGAGGAACTGGGGGTATTCTTTCATAAGGGTTACATCATCAACCCAAGTGGCATCCTCTTCAAGATAATCCTTCCATTGGATGAGATATTCTCTAAGGGTCCTATTCCTAAGGCTTTTTTCTCTTACATCCAAGATTATATCAGGTTGAAGTTCAAGTAAACCTTGGCTCGGCATTACAACTTCTTGATCATTAAGAATATGATCAAGATTAGGTACATAGGGCTTCAAGAGACTTACATGGAATACATCATGAACTTTTAGGGCTTCAAGAAGTTGCAACTTATAAGCACTAGGTCCAAGAGCCTTTATGACTTTGTAAGGCCCACAGTATATTGGGCTTAGCTTCTTGAATTTTCCAAAGGACAAAGAACTCCTCTTTGAGTGTACACGGATAAAAACCTTGTCCCCTTCTTGGAATATTCGCTCTTTTCTCCCTAGGTCAACATAGGCTTTATGCCGATCCTTGGTAGCTTGTATATCTTACTTGATGGTTTTGACTTGTTCATCCATCTCTTTAAGCATCTTCTTAGAAGCTTCAACCTTCAAGGTAGGGTTGGACAAGTTTAGCCGAGTTAGGCATTCTTGCCCATATAGAGCTTGAAATGGGGTCATCTAAATGCTTTTATGATAGGATGCATTGTAAGAAAATTTCACCAAATGTAGATATTGTATCCACCATCTAGGTTCTTTGCAACAATATGCCCTAAGTATGTCTTGAATGACTGATTTACACGCTTGATCTGCCCATCAATTTGAGGGTGATAAGCTATACTAAAACAAAGTTGTGTAGCGAGAGCTTCAAATAATCCCTTCAAAAAATGTAAAGTGAATAGAGAATCACGATCACTGATAATTCTTTTTGGCGGTCCATGAAGTTTAATGATTTTTTTGACAAATAACTTGGCAATATCTAAGGCTTTGTAGCTGGTTTTTACCAAAATAAGGTGGGTAGCCTTAGTCAACATGTCCACAATTACCATGATCGAGTTGTATCCTCCTTAAACTAAGGGTAATCCAACTATAAAATCCATACTAATGAATTCCCTTTTCATTTGAGGAATATCAAATGGTTTTAGCTTTCTTGGTAGCTAACTTGTTCAGCTTTTATTCGTTGGCAACTCAAACATTCGGTTACATATTTAAGTACATCACTGTTGAGCTTTTCCTAATGATAGCTTTTCCTAACTGCACTGAGAGTTTTGGCATAGCCAGGATGACTTGAAAATGGGGAATCATGAGCTTCCCATAGTATCTTCTTCTTAAGTTTTTGACTTAAAGGAATACATAATATTGTCCTAAAGTAGACAAGCCCTTCATCAACAAAGAAGTTAAGATACTTTGTCTTAAGCTTGGTATTTTTCTCTTTATTCTGAATTTCCTTCAACATTTGTTGATATTTGGGATCATTATTTGCCTTCTCCTTGGCTAGCTCAACGATGGGATTGCTAGGCATTGATATCATTGTAGCTAGTGTTTGAGCTCTAGGAGGTTCTTCTGAAATAACTGCATTGAGAAATGATTTGCGGCTTAAAACATCTGCAATTACATTCTCTTTGTCTGGTCTATATTTGATCTCAAAATCATACTCTTGCAAGACTTTGATTCACCGAAGTTGTCTCATATTTAAATCTGGTTGAGTGAAGTTCCATTTAAGACTATTATGGTTAATTATACCAGTGAGAATTTCTTCCCAAGTAGATAATGTCTCCATAACTTAAGAGTGTGGATAATTTGCAAGTAATTCCAAGTCATGAGTAGCATACTTTCTCTCGTGAGTCTTCAATATGCATCGGTCACCACTTTGAACTCTTTGCTAAGATCGAGTAGTTTGAGGATTGGGGCTGTGACTAGACTTAGCTTGAGCCTGTCAAAGCTAGACTATTCAACTTGGGTCCATTTAATGGCAACTTCCTTCTTGAGTAGGTCGGTGAGGGGTGCAGCAATCAAGGCATAATTCTTCATAAAGACCCAATACCATCCTGTTAAACCCAAAAAGCTATGAACTTTTCTTACAGTGCATTGGAGGTTGCTAATCTTGTACATTCGTAACCTTGGCCGACAGATCTACTGAAATTCCCTCTACTAAAATTATAAACCCTAAATACTCAATTTGCTTCTTGAAGAATGCACACTTCTTCTTCTTAGCAAACAGCTTCTGAGTCTGCATTATCTCAAGAACTATCCGCAATTGTGACTCGTGACTTCCTTCATCCTTGGAAAATGTTAAGATGACATCAAAGAATACAAGGACAAAATCATCAAGATAAGGTATGAATATATCTTGCATTATGATAAACTTGTAATGACAGTATCTTGTGCTAAAAGTGGTTTTTGGGATATCTTCTTGCTTGATTCTGATCTGGTAATACCCTGATTTGAGATCAATCTTGGAGAAAATTCTTCACTCCTTGTACTTGATCAAGTAGTTTGTCAATCCTTGGAATCAGATACTTATTCTTGATCGTTACCTAATTTATCCCTCAATAATCAATGCAGAGACAGAGAGTCCCATCCTTCTTTTTTTTAAATAACACCGAAGCTCACTAGGGTGAGCTACTGGGTCTAATGTATCCCTAATCTAAGAGCTATTTGAGTTGTTCCTTTAGTTCTATGGCTTCCGGAATGGACATTCGATATGGTCGCTTTGCAATTGGTGCAGCTCCTGGTATTTGCTTGATGGCGTAGCACCCAAGCCACCCTACCCCCTGGCTATCTAGTCACATTCCCCCCCTGCGATCTACTGCAACGGCAGCTGTGGGGCTGACATACTGCGCCGCCACCCAGGGGATGACTCACATCACCTTTCCCCCTGTCGTCTGACTGAAACGAGCCCTGGGCCTCCGACCTTAGTCACCCCCCCTCCCCCCGTTGACTATTTTGTTGCGGGACCCTCCTTGGACCTCCAAACCATCCGTCTCCCCCCCCCCCCCCCCCCCTCGTGAGCACCATCCAACTTGGCCGTAAGAAAGAAGGAGTGAGGAGAGAGAAGAGAAAGGAGGGAGAGAGAGAAGGGAAGAAGAGGGAGAGAAGGAGAAGGAGAGAATAGGAAAAAAAAAGGAGAGAAGGGAAGAAGAGGGAGAGAAGGAGTGAGGAGAGAAAATAAGAGGGAGAGAAGGAGAAGGAGAAGGAGAGAAGAGAAAGAAGGAGAGAGAGAGAGAAGAGAAAGAAGAGCGAGAGAAGGAGAAGAAGAGAGGAAAATAAGGAGTGGGAGAGGGAAGTAGAGGAAGAAAAGTAGAAGAAGGAAAGGAGGAGGAGAGAGGTAGAGGAAGAGGGAAGTAGAGAAAGAAAAGTAGAAGAAGGGAAGTAGGAGGAGAGAGGTAGAGGAAGAGGGAAGTAGAGGAAGAAAAGTGGAAGGAGGGAAGGAGGAGGAGAGGTAGAGGAAGAGGAAGTAGAGGGAGAGAGGTAGAAGAAGAAGAAGAAAAGGTAGAGGGAGAGGGAGGAAAGAAGTAGTAGAGGAAGAAGAAGAAGAAGAGTAGAAGGAGAAAAGAAGAGAAGAGGAAGAGAGGGAAGGAGCAAAAGGAGAAAAGAAGTGGGAGAAGGAGAAGGAGAGAGAGAGAGAGAGAGAGAGAGAGAGAGTAGGAGAATAAGTGGAGAAGAAGAGAGGGAGATTAAGTGAAAAGAAGAAGAAGAGAGAGAGGGAGAAAGAAAGAAGTGAGAGTTGGTAACTGCAAGGAACCACACCCCAAACCACCCTCTCGGCGAAGGACCCCCATCCAATGGTCTTTTCTACCAAACCTATCAACCCAAGACCCGTCAAGGTCCAAACTGCCCAATCTCCGTGAGGCAAATGGCTCTAAAGAAGAAAGTCGCGGGAAGCATAGGCACCCAAGCCACCGGCAATGCTGGAGGGGCAAGCGGAATGACCAACACAGCACACATGAATCAAGCCCAGGTTCTAAGCGTTAAAAAAATTAATTTAGGAATTATTTCTCGTGGAAGGGATGGAAGGATTGATGTCGTGTATAGGGTTTTTGTTTACTCTAAGAACTAAGTTGCATGCGCGAATGGAGGAGTTTGAAATTCACATAAAATAATAAGGTTATCGCCTTACCTCACATGAAATGATAGGGTTTACTCACATAAAATGATAGCTTTTTAACCAGTTCAGTGCATGAATAGTTATTTGGAATTCACGTTTCGCAATCATGGTTAAAAGAAACACATGAAATGTTAATTTTTGTTCATGAGATGCACTTGCATCGTTAGACAAAACCCTAGACTTTCATAGATGCAAGTCACATGTATTCCAGTGCATTAGAAATAAGTATTTGTTGCCAGGAATAAAGAGAGATAAAAGTCGTTTAGGAGGTACAACTATACTAAACACATAGTGTGCACGATGGTTAAGGTTGATTGGAAAATCTTGCATAGAGCCGCACTAAGAAAATTGGAAGGATCGCATGCATCTAGATTGCATCTTGAAAGTCTAACTGAAAAATCATGTGATGCCATGTGTGTTAACTAAGCTTGGTTGGAATTAGAGATTAAAAGGCATTTGGTTGGGTTGTGAATAAGGCATGTCCGTTGCCTCGACTAACTAGCTAATGCTTGAGTTAGGAACTAAGATATCCTAAGGTAAAACCCAAGGGAAAAGGGCAAGTATAAACCAACTTACCAAGACCATTTGCTTGCGTATCTTGTTTGAAAATATTGGGACCTCGCCATGAAAAGACTAAGATCGGATGCTAGGAGCATCCGGGGAAAAAAAAGGAGTCATGCCTTAGCAATCGGTTGTACAAACGACCTCCAAAATATTTGTGCTTGTACTTAGGTACATTACTTGATCTCTCTGCCCAAGGAACTAATTCGAGGAAAACACTTAATGCTTCAGGTTGAAAGAGAGGTGGGAATAGTTACCTCCGACTGTCTGTCTGGCCCTATCCAAGAGGGTTGTTAACCACGCCGGATATATGGACCTAACCCGCCACGAGAGGTCTCTTCGTGGGTGCTTCTTGGAGCGAGAGGATGCTTGGGTACCAGGGGAGGCTCTGGCTATAAATCCCTTGCCTCTGAATCCCGTACAAGAGGTCGACGTGACTCGAGATGGATCTCAAGGCCCGTGTACTAGTCTAGGGGATGGAACTTGGAACAATGATCTTGTAGATTGCTGGGATGGCCTTCGAACATGATATTGGATGTAATCTAGAATTATATTAAATAATGAACAGATGCTTGAGAAAAAGGAACTTGCTTGACATTGTTTTTGTGTCAGTGCCTAAGTTATGTGAAGGAACCCGTGATTAATTTGTTTAATTAAGGGAGCTAATTTTGCATATCAAAACATAATGTGTTAGGTAATTAGATAACTAAAGCAAACTAAGGAAAGTGTGGTGGACATGACTTAGGTCCGTCCTACGGAAGGGTGGTCCCGGTTAGCTGGAAAATTTTCTCAAATGATGAGATAATAAGACAATGAAGACCTGGTATCAGTAGATGTAGAATTTTCGGTTTACTCTGTTTTAGGGGAAAGGAATGGGACTATGTCATATGGCAGAGAGAGCTTTGCATCCCTCTCATTTCCCATTCTCCATGAACCAAGTGCAGCTTGAAACCGCTTTGTCTCTGTTGTCCCTACAAAAGGTGGTACAACTGGAGCTTGACACTAGCTCCTTCCTAGAGACTTTGCTAATAGGAAAGGAACCTTGACCTCAGGTCAATCCCAACTGGGAACGACTGACACTTCCGCTCGGGCCAAACACAGGAAGACCTAGATATCAAACCCTATATCATTCCCTGCGAGTGCCAGTCAGAGCCTTCTAGACCCTCCTCCCGATGGGCTGCTAAGACATGTCCCACAAGAGGACAAGTGGGCACGTTACAGTTGGTATCAGAGCGAACCAACGGGATCTAAGATTTACAAAGAAACTTAATGGAGGAAAGTAAAGGGAATAAGGGGACAGCAGGGAAAGGTGAGCGAAATAGAGCAGTATTTTCTGTTGAAAACATTTTCTTACTCACTTATGGATGCTGGGTTGCAGAGTCACGAAGCATGGAATAAATTCTTGGTGTTCCAGGTTATGTTTATGACTGCAATGCGTGCTTCGGATTATCGACAGAGGCTAGGCATGATGAATATCCTAGATTGTATCTAAAATCCTTCACCCCTGTACACAGAATGGAGATGGACAGGAGAATCAAGAATATAATACATGGCACCCCACCGACTTACGTACCTTCAGACCAACTTGAAGAGAATCAAGTGGATGGAGGATTTAAAGATCGTGAAGCTATTCATCTTTGTCGAAGCTCACACAAATGCAACCCTGCATATTGGCGGTCGGCAAGTCAAGCAGAACAAGTATGTGTATGAAGAAGTGACTCGGGTGATCCCTGCCGATAGAATCAAAGTGATGGGGCTTTCTATGACTTATCAATTCCTGAAAATCCATGACCCCACTCCATATTATTACTCAGTCCCTGTAGCCGATTGTAATACAATCCTATTTTCCCTAAACTGATGTATTAATCAGCTTGTTCTACTTTCCCAAAATAAATGTACTCAAAGGTGTCAAGAATCGCATGGTGGGGGAACTTGCTCAAGATGCTGCATCGAACACACACAGAATGCACAAGGAGAAGCTCACTCAAGAGACAAGAAGAGAGATGGAGACCAAAACGTTTTCTTGCTAGTTTCTTCTTCTTCTTCCACTCACTTTACAATGTACACAAATTATAGATAAGATACAACATAAAGGAAAGTGGCCTACTAAGTCAAACAATGCATAACCGACTACACTAGTTGACTGGCGTTATAACTATGCTAGCTGTAAATAGGTGTAACAACCTGAATATAATAAATAATGAGTCAGTGGCCATGTGAGAGTCATAATGATCACCGACGTGCTAAGTGTAGATGTGTGGACCCATCTAACCAGGTGGTCCATCATTAATGTCCACATATGTTGAGCTTGTCATCTCAAGACTCCCCCTCAAGCTCAACTGCATCTCTACAACTCCAAGTAAGCTTCGAAACTTTTGAAGCTTCTTTGTACCCAATGCCTTTGTGAAGATGTCAGCTATCTGATCTTGTGTGCTGACATACACCAAGTCAGTCTCATCTGCTAGTACCTTCTCTCTCACAAAGTGGTAGTGTACCTCAATATGTTTTGTCCTGGCATGGAATACATGATTCCTAGCCAACTGTATATTGCTCATGTTATCATAATAAATGACAACTAGACCTTCCACCTGCACATCTAAATCAACCAATAACTTTTGCAGCTGTACTACCTCACATGCTGCAACAACAGCACCTCTATACTCAGCCTCTGTACTCGACAAAGCAACTATAGATTGCTTTTTGTTGCTCCAAGTAACTGTTGCACTACCAAGAGAGAACATGTATCCGCTGGTAGATCTTCTATTAGACATACTACCAGCCCAATCTGCATCTATGTATCCAAACACTTGTATATCTGTACCTGCCTCATAGAAAAGTCCATAATGTGATGTGGACTTCACATATCTTAATATGCGTCTGACTGCATCCAAATGTGGCTTTCTAGATACTTGCATAAACTGACTCACAAGACCAACAGCGTAGCTCAAGTCTGGCCTTGTAATGGTCATGTAGATCAAACTCCCCACTATCCTCCTGAACATAGTAAGGTCTTATATCTCATCCCCAACATCAGTACTTAACTTTACACTCTGCTCCAACGGAACTGAAAGTGGTTTGCACGCTGTCATACCATACTTGGACAATATATCCAAGCCATACTGTCTTTGGGACAGCCATATACCATCATCGCATCTGATCACCTCAATACCAAGGAAGTACCTTAGCTCACCTAAATCCTTCATCTCAAACTTCTTCTTCAAAAATTCCTTGACTTCAACAATCCCACTATCACTATCACCTGTAATAATCAAGTCATCCACATAGATAACTATGATGACCAAACCTGCATCTCCCTTTCTCACATAAAGTGAGTGATCAGCATCAGAAACATAAAAGTTAATATTGACAAGATACCCTCTGATCTTGTCAGACCACGCTCTAGGTGCTTGCTTGAGCCCATAGAGCATCTTCTTCAACATGCACACATACGTGGGATACTCTAAATCTTCATAACCTGCTTGGCTGATCCATATACACTTCTTCTTGCAAATCACCATGCAAGAAGGCATTCTTCACATCCATTTGCTGCAACCTCCAACCTTTGGCTACTGCCAAAGCAATCACACATCTGACAGTTGCCATCCTAGCAACTGGACTAAAGGTTTCTTCCTAATCTATGCCATATGTCTAGGCATAGCCTTTTGCAACCAGCCTAGCTTTGTACCTACTAATAGAACCATCTTCATTGTGCTTAATCTTATAAACCCACTTACATCTAATAGATTTCTTGCCCTTCGGCAATGATACTAGATCCCAAGTCTTATTGGCCTCTAATGCAATCATCTCCTCATCCATTGCTACATCCCAATGAGTATGGCCAACAACATCCTCAAAACAAGTGGGCTCAACATCCTCAACTAGTTTCACCATATAAGCATAATGGTGAGCTGCATAACCCTCAAAACCAAATCTTTTAACAGGGTATCTGACCCTGCTAGATCTGCGTACCACCGGATCACTCAATGGAGCCTTTACATTACTATGAGCTCTCTATACACTTGGTGTCCTAACAGAAGGAAAATATCCTCATCCAAGCTCTCTGAGCCACTGGAGTCTCCATCAAGAACTGCATCAATGCCATCTGACACTTTATTCTTTCCTTTGTCTTTACCTATAGTACTACTAGATGCACCTGAAGATGTAGAGCTACTCCTTAGTCTCCCGGACCAAGGACTACCAAATGATGTCTCTGGTCCACTAAGAGTCCGTGATTCTTGCTTTTCAGCCTACACATGAGTTTCATGATCATCATCATCATCCAATGCATCACCACTAGATGCATACCAACTACTCATTTCATCAAAGATGACATCCCTGCTCACTCTGAGCTTACATGTGACAGGGTTATAATAGTGATATCCTTTCTGCTCTAAAGAGTATCCAATAAAGACACATTTTTCTACCTTTGGATCAAAGCTTCTTCTATAGCTCATCTGGCACATGAACATATGCAACACTGCCAAATACCTTCAAGTGCGATACATCAGGCTTCTTGCCAGTAAAGCATTCTTCAAGAGTCATCCCATGAACTGCAGCTATGGGAGTTCTATTCATAATGTAGACAGTAGTATGGACAGCCTCAGACCAAAAATATTTGGTCATATTCTTTTCAACCATTAATGCCTGTGCAACTTCTGCAATATGCATGTTTTTTCTTTCTGCAACACCATTTTGTTGTGGGGTATACCTGCATGTGAACTGTCTCTTTATCCCATGAGACCTCAGAAAATCACTGAACTCATTTGAGAGGTACTCTCCCCCTCCATCTGACCTCAAGCACTTTACTTTCAAGCATGTTTCTCTTTCAACTACAGCCTTGAAAGTTCTAAAGTGCTGAAACGCTTCACTCATTTCCTTCATAAAATATAACCACAGCTTTCTAGAACAATTATCAATGAATGTGACAAAGTATGAACTGCCTCTAAGAGATACATTTTGTGTAGGCCCCCAAATATCTGTATGCACAACATCAAGGATATTTCTACTTACATCTCTATCATGTGAAAAGGGTTGTCTTGCTTGCTCACCAAACTGACATGCTTCGCATACCTTATGAAATTCTACAATTCTAAATGTAGACAAACCTGTAACCAACCCTTTGGGCTGCATTAATTTCAGCCTTTGTACATTTGCATGTCCAATGCGTTTGTACCAAATTTCAATATCTGCAACGACACCTTTTTCTTTAGCATACATAGCAACATTCATAGTAGGAATTCCAGCATCCAGAGTAAACATACGTCCAACTCTACTTCCCTTTGCAACCAACCTGCACTTGTCATTGAAGTCTTCTACAAAGCAGCCCTTTACATTAAATCTGACTTACAGCCCTTGCTCTACCATCTGACCGACTGACACCAAGTTATTTGTAATAGATGACACATGTAATACATCCGAAAGACTCTTTGTCTTACCATCATGCAAGGACAATGAAACTTTTCCAATGTGTGAGATTGGGTGGCATGAATCATCACCCGTCTACGCATAATCTGTATTTTGTAAATCCTGCATCTCTCCAAACCATTCTACATGGCTCATCATATGATTGGATGCACTTGAATCAACATACCAAACATCATCATGTGTTCCCTTTCCTATAATAGCATTCAGCATATGCTACATAACAAATAGACATTCATTTTTATCTTCATTCTATCGTGAAGACGATGCATAGTTTCCTTGCTGCAACTTACCACTGCAAATATCATCTTTCTTAGCATAACATTGGGCTACAATATGACCTATTTTGCCACAGTAGTGACACACAATACCAGAGTTGTTAGAACCTCTGTTCTGCCATCCACCTCTTCCTCTAAAGCTCCCCCTACCTCTAAAGTTACCATGACCTCCTGAAACCTGCATATCGCCAAATTGCTAATTCAATCTATTTTGTTGGTTGTCACTACGACATCCTGTACCATGGCCTCTTGAAGAGGGCTTGCCACGTCCCCTTCCTGAATTGGAGTAGTAAAGGGCATATCTGCAAAATACACAGCGCTCTTCGTGCATACCAAATCTCACTGCAATCTGAGATTTTTGCTCTACCCTGCTTCTGGTGTCTCCACAGGCACTGTCCAAGAGAAAAAGTAGAGAATGAAAGAGCTTCTTACCCATTGCTTGCTTGCTCGAATCATTGGCTCCTCTCCTTTGCTTTAGCCTTCAAAATCAGTCTCAATCAGTGGTGCAGCTCTGATACCATGCCAAGAATCCCATGGTGGGGGGACTTGCTCAAGATGTTGCATTGAACACACACAGAATGCACAAGGAGAAGCTCACTCAAGAGACAAGAAGAGAGATGGAGGCCAAAAATTTTTCTTGCTAGTTTCTTCTTCTTCTTCCACTCACTTTACAATGTACATAAAGTATAGATAAGATATGACATAAAGGAAAGTGGTCTACTAAATCAAACAATGCATAACCAACTACACTAGTCGACTGGCGCTATAACTATGCCAGCTGTAAATAGGTGTAACAACCTGAATATAATAAGTAATGAGTCAGTTGCCATGTGAGAGTCATAATGACCACTGACGTGCTAAGTGTAGACGTGTGGACCCATCTAACCAGGTGGTCCATCATTAATGTCCGCATGTGTTGAGCTTATCATCTCAACAAAAGGGTTATGCCCTCATGAATGAACAAGATTTTTACTACTGTCTATCCTGACTGTAAATGTTGGCAACCAAGCTAAGTGATTAGGTCACTTGCTAAAAGTTGTGCCGGTCATATTAACGTAACATGAGAAATGTTTGATAGGTTTTTAACATAAAGAATCTTATTGTCCAGGGACAACCCTAAGTGCAGGTTTCAAGTCTCGACCCCTGCACTAAGTACAGCCATGATTCAAGAGAAAAAGTTCCTTCTCAAACAAATCAAGCCACCTGAGTTCGATGGCAGGGAAGGACTGTTCAAGTCGATGACGCCGAGATCTAGATCGAGTCTATGGAGGACTATTTTGAGGCAGCAAGAACTGCAACTGCTAACCAAGCTATGCTCGCCCAACTTAAGCTTACAGGCGAAGCAAGACTTTGGTGGAAACACTGGTGTAGAGACCAAGGGATCTCGAAAGGGACAGTCACTTGGGAGAAGCTTAAGGAAGCTATGCGAGGGAGGTATCTTCCACTTGCCTATCGCACACAGAAGATGAACGAATTCTATGAATTGAAGCAACTTGGACTATCCCTTGATGCATATTATTCAAAGTTTGTATCTCTCTTAAAATACGCGCCTCCAATGGATATGACACAATAGGTGTCAAAGTTTTGTGCTGGGTTAAATCCACCCATAAACACCCGCTTAGAATCAATGTGCCCAATGGACCTACAAGACACACTCATTCGAGCTACACCAATAATACAGGAGATGCAGACCAAGCCAAGGAACAACAAGACTTGGCCGTACAGGGATTAGAACAAGGGAATGTATAGGGCTCAGACTAAGAGAGCGTAAGGTTAGAATCAGGGACAAAGTAAGAAATCTAGGACCAATGCTATCAACAACTTTGTTCCTACATGAGGTAACGACCGCAATCTACATTGCTTCTATTGCAACGAGCCCGGACACTTCAAGTAGTAGTGTCCCAAGCTTAGCAGAGGACATCGCCAAGGGCCATTCCAAGGGGCCGCCCATGGCCAAAGAGCCACCATCATGGCCAGAGGGAGAACCTCCAGTGTTTCCAACAAGGAGCTGGGTGATGAAGAAGATCCATCCTTGGATGCTAACATTGAGAGGGCAACGGTTCACGCTGCTCTTCACAAGAAGGGTCCGAATCGCCGATTCTCGGTGATCCAAACTCCATCCGATTATGAAGGTAAAAGCTTCAAACCCCTAATCGATTATGGCAGTACACATTCCTTCATTTCACCAATCTGTGCAAAAAGGTTAGGGATAGCCACAATAGACGCACCTACTTCACTTGTGGAATTGGCAAATGGTCATGAGGTCTCTTGTACTATGCAAACTGCTAAGGTGAAATTCCTACTGGGTGGGAAGCCGACTTCGGTGAGATTCAGGGTAATGAACCTAGGTGTCCACGAATGTTTGCTCAGAATAGATTGGCTAATATCCAATGATGCCCACATCCACTATGGAAAGGGCCAAGTCTCCTTCTGAAATTGTGAAGGGGAATTGGTTACAACTCAAGGAGAGGCTGGTAAGCCAAAAATATAGCTCAAAAAAGCAACACAAATTATAAAAGGAGTTAGAAAGGGCCTACCTATCTATCTGATTAAACTGAATAAGCTAGATCAGAATTTGGAATCTGGGAAAGAACCCTCATGGTTAAAGGAATACGCAAATGTATTTCCTGAAGAGCTGACAGAACTTCCTCCTCAAAGGGAAGTCGACCATGAAATCAAGCTGGCACCAGGAGGAGCTGACAGAACTTCCTCCTCAAAGGGAAGTCGACCATGAAATCAAGCTGACAGAACTTCCTCCTCAAACGGAAGTCGACCATGAATTTAAGCTGGCGCCAGGAGCTGCTCCAGTCTCACAAAGAGACCGTATAGGATGTCCATCCCGAAAGCTATTGAACTGAAAGAGCAACTCAAGCAACTGTTGGACCAAGGCTACATCCATCCTAGCAGTTCGCCATGGGGAGCCCCCGTACTGTTCCAAAGGAAGGAAGATGGAACGCTTCGGCTATGCATTGACTACAGAGGGTTGAATCAATCAACCATTAAAAACAAATACCCCATTCCAAGAATAGATGAACTACTTGACCGTCTTCAAGGTGAAAATATCTTCTCTAAGATAGATCTTAGATCTGGATATTATCAAATAAGGATTAAGGAAGAAGATATCCTGAAGATTGCATTCAGCACAAGGTATGGATACTTTGAATTCCTAGTGATGTCATTCGGGCTGACAAATGCTCCTGCTACCTTCAACAGGTTAATGCAGAATATCTTTAGGCCCTATCTTGATGACTTCGTACTTGTCTTCTTTGATGATACCCTAGTCTAATCTAAACAAGAAAAATATCATGAACCCCAGCTTCACATTGTTCTTGAAACAATGAGATCACACAAGCTTTATGCCAAGAAGAAGAAGAAGTGTACATTTTTCAAGCGGCAGATTGAATATTTGGGATTCATTGTATGAGCAGAAGAAATTTTAGTAGATCCAACCAAGGTCAAAGACGTTCTGGAATGGCCAGCACCAACTTTTATCAAAGAAATATGTAGCTTTCTTGGATTGATAGGATGGTACAGGATCTTTATCAAAAACTATGCTTTGATTGTAGTGCCTTTGATTGATCTACTAAAGAAGCAAGTAGCAATTATATGGTCACCTGTGTTGAACAAACCAGCTTTGACAAACTAAAGCAAAGCTTGGTATCAGCACCCATCCTCAAACTTCTAGATCTTAGTAAGAAGTTTGAAGTGGTAACTGATGCTAGTGCACTTGCCTTAGGATGTGTGCTTATGCAAGAAGGTCATCCTGCAGTATACTCTTCAAGGAAACTGAAGAGCCATGAAAGGAATTATGCTACCCATGATCTGGAGTTGCTGGCTGTCATCCATGCTCTCAAACTTTGGAGACATTACCTGCTAGGTAACAAATTTTCCTTAGTGACAGACCACAAGAGTCTTAAATGGATCTTTACCCAGAATGAGCTTAACATGAGGCAACATCGATGGATCGAAGTACTAGAAGAATATGATTTTGAAATCAAATATAGGCCTGGAAAAGAGAATATAGTTGCCGATGCACTCAGTCGCAAGGCATTTCTAAATTCTCTTATTTTGCAAGATCCATCAACAACAAGATCTCTAGCCACAAAGATATCAACGCCAAACAACCCAATCCTTGAGCTAGCTAGAGAAGAGGCATGTCATGACCCAATCTACGAGAAATTGCTAAGGGAGATCCCCATCAAGGATCAAGACCCGAAGCTTAAGACGAAGTATCAAGAATTCTCTGTCAGTAGTGGACTTGTCTACTTTAGGACAAGATTATGTATCCCTACTAGCCAATCTCTCAAGCAGAAGATACTTTGGGAAGCCCATGACTCCCCTTTCTCAGGACATCCGGGCTATGCCAAGACCCCTAATGCGGTCAGGAAGAGCTATTATTGGGATAGGCTCAAAGGTGACATTCTCGAATATGTCACGGAATGTTTGTCTTGTCAACGCATTAAGGTGAAACATGTCAAAATGCCTGGGAAATTGCAACCACTTGACATTCCCCAAATAAAATGGGAATTCATTAGTATGGACTTTGTTGTTGGCCTGCCCCAAGTTCAAGGAGGATACATCTCTATTATGGTTGTAGTAGATATGCTCACCAAGGTTGCACATCTCATCCCTGTCCAGACAAACTATAAAGCCTCAGACATTGCTAGATTATTCATCAAGGAAATATTCAAACTGCATGGGTTACCCAGAAGAATCATTAGTGATCGTGACTCTCTCTCTCTTCACATCACACTTTTGGAGGGCTATCTTCGAGGCCATTGGGACTAAACTCTGTTTCAATACAGCTTACCATCCCCAAACTGATGGTCAAATGGAACGAGTCAACCAAGTCATTGAAGATATGCTTAGGGCATACTGTTGTCGCGAACCCAAAAGGTGGATTCAATATTTGCCACTCATTGAGTTTGACTACAATGCTTGCTACCAACAAAGTATTCAGATGACCCCTTTTCAAGCATTGTATGGGCACGATTGTCGTACTCCTTTGAGCTTCTTGGATCCAACCTTGAGGGTAGAAGCTTCAAGGTAGATGCTGGAAGACATGAATGACCAAATCAGATCAATAAGACAAGACATCCAAACTGCCAAGGATAGACAGAAGGCTTACGCGGACTTGAAACGGCAAGACATATTCTTCGTTGAGGGTGATATGGTCTTCATCTGCATACGCCCTAAAAAAAGTTTACTGTCCTTGGGAGAATACAAGAAGCTAAGTCCAAGGTATTGTGGACCTTATAAGATCATTAAGTGCCTAGGACCTAATGCTTATAGACTACAGTTGCCCGTAACCCTAAAGGTTCATAATGTATTCCACGTTAGCCTATTGAAAAATTATCTACCTAATCCAAATCATGTACTTGATGATCGGCAAGTTGTAATGCCTAGCCAATGAGTCCTTGAGCTACGGCCTGACAGAGTCCTAGATGTCAGGGAGAGGCATTTGAGATCAAGGACCTTGAGAGAATACCTCATCCAGTGGAAAGATTATCCCGAAGAGGATGCGACCTGGATGGACAAAGATAATCTCAACCAACAATACCCCCAGGTCCTCTCGAGATGAGGACATCTTGAATCCTCTAAGGGGGCGAGAATGTAATGGGCCATAGAAACCCTTCCTTGGATTTGTAAAAGGAAAAGAAAATTTATCTCATTAAGTTCAAATTTTTTTACTCCCCTCTCTCTCCCCACCTACAGCACGAGAGAGAGAGTGGGAGTGGTGGATGATGGGGGGAAGGGGAGGCATGCAACCTCCACGTGGAGGGGTGGCCATGCCACCTACCTCCTCCCCTCCCTTATATAAGGGGAGGCTTCTCCCCTCCCCTATGAGATGAGAGGGAGGCTACACCCGTCGTCACCTTCCATACTCCCATCATCACCATCCATACGCCGTCCCCCAGCGCTGCGCGGGGCCACCCGGGCTCCATCCCAAGCCACCCTACCCCCTAGCCATCTGGTCACATTCCCTCCCCTACGATCTGCTACAATGGCAGTCATGGGGCTGACATACTACGCCGCCACCACATCACCTTTTCCCCCCATTGTCTGACTGAAACGGGCCCTAGGGCCTCCGACCTTAGTCACCCTCCCGTTGACTATTTTGTTGCGGGACCCTCCCTGGACCTCCAAACTAGCCGTCTCTAAGAACTAAGTTACATGGAAGGGATGGAAGGATTGATGTCGTACATAGGGTTTTTCTCATGGTAGGGATGGAAGGATTGATGTTGTACATAGGGTTTTTGTTTACTCTAAGAACTAAGTTAATGCGTCAACGGAGGAGTTTGGAATTCACATAAAATGATAAGGTTATCGCCTTACCTCACATGAAATGATAGGGTTTACTTACATAAAATGATAGCTTTTTAACCAGTTCAGTGCATGAATAGTTATTTGGAATTCACGTTTCGCAATCATGGATAAAGGAAACACATGAAAGGTTAATTTATGTTCATGAAATGCACTTGCATCATTAGACAAAACCCTAGACTTTCATAGACGCAAGTCACATGTGTTCCGGTGCATTAGAAATAAGTATTCGTTGCTAGGAATAAAGAGAGATAAAAGTCATTTAGGACATACCACTATACTAAACGCACAATGTGCACGATGGTTAAGGTTGATTGGGAAATCTTGCATAGAACTGCACTAAGAAAATTGGAAGGATCGCATGCATCTAGATTTCATCTTGAAAGTCTAAATGAGAAATCATGTGATGCCATGTGTGTTAACTAAGCTTGGTTGGAATTAGAGATTAAAAGTCCCTTGGTTGGGTTGCGAATAAGGCATGTCCATTGCCTCGACTGACCAGCTAATGCTTGAGTCAGGAACTAAGATATCCTAAGGTAAAACCCAAGGAAAAAGGGCAAGTATGAATCAACTTACCAAGACCATTTGCTTGCGTATCTTGTTTGAAAATATTGGGACCTCGCCAAGTCACGAAAAGACCAAGATCGGATGCTAGAGCATCCGGGGGGAAAAAAGGAGTCACACCTTAGCAGTCGGTCGTACAAATGACCTCCGAAATATTCGTGCTTGTACTTAGGTGCATTACTTGATCTCTCTGCCCAAGGAACTAATTCAAGGAAAACACTTAATGCTTTAGGTTGAAAGAGAGGCAATAATAGTTACCTCCGACTGTCTGCCTAGCCCTATCCAAGGGGGTTGTTAACCGGGCCGGATATATGGACCTAACCCGCCGCAAGAGGTCTCTCCGTGGGTGCTGCTTGGAGTGGAAGGATGCTTGGGTGCCAGGGGAGGCTCTGGCTATAAATCCCTTACCTCTGAATCCCGTACAAGAGGCCGACATGACTCGAGATGGGATCTCGAGGCCCATGTACTAGTCTATGGGTGGAACTTGAAATAGCGATCCTGTAGATTGTTGGGATGGTCTTCGGGCATGATGTTGGATGTAATTTGGAATTGTGTTAAATAATGAGCATATGCTTGAGAAAAAGGAACTTGCTTGACATTGTTTTTGTGTCAGTGCCTAATTTACGTAAAGGAACTCGTGATTAATTTGTTCAATTAAGGGAGCTGATTTTGCATGTCAAAACGTAATGTGTTAGGTAATTAGATAACTAAAGCAAACTGAGAAAAGTGTGGTGGATGTGACTTAGGTCCATCCTATGGAAGGGTGGTGCCGATTAGCTGGGAACTTTTCTCAAATGATAAGATAATAAGACAATGAAGACCTAGTATCAGTAGATGTAGAATTTCCAGTTTATTCTGTTTTAGGGGAAAGGAATGGGACTATGCCTTTAGCAGAGAGAGCTTCGTATCCCTCTCATTTTCCATTCTCCATGAACCAAGTGCAGCTTGAAACCGCTTCGACTCTGTTGTCCCTATGAAAGGTGGTACATCTGGAGCTTGACGCTAGCTCCTTCCTAGAGACTTTGCTCATAGGAAAGGAACCCTAATCTGAGGTCGATCCCAAGTGGGAACGGTTGACACTTCCGCTCGGGCCAAACTCGGGAAGACCTAGATTGCAAACCCTATTTTCACCAAATTCGAGCTTCTCCTGTTAACTTTAACTTGTTGATTATTGCTTGATTAGCTGGGGTAATTCCAGCAACAATGAAATAATCTTCCATGGACCCATATTTCTGCTTCAACCTCGACATTTTTTCCTTGGCCATCAAACTCAGGTGGTTTAATTTGCTTAAGCAGGAACTTCTTTTCTTGGATCTCAGTAGCATTAAGGGTAGGAATAGCTTCCTATGGTATCAATTTAGTTTAACCTCCCGGCCTCTAGTGAATAAAGTTGAATTCACTCTAGCTTCATGGAATAAATAAACATTTATGACTTTAAGGTTTTCCATCCATCTTATCCTCTTCAAATTGGTCTGAAGGAAGGCAAGACGGCTTGCATCGATATAACAATATCCACCACTTATCATCCAACGTCTTTACCGGTATAGTGGAGAAGGATCGTAGATGCAATCAAGAATCTGCATTACTTGTATTCTCCATCCATAATCTGTAGAAAACATTGCCGATGTACACATTTCTCGAAAGACTAGGAATTTTTCCCAAATCGTCCTCAATTGCATTGCCAAATGCATCAAAAGCAAAGTACTACACTAGAATTTCCATAGGGCATCATAGTCAACACAATATTGTGCACTATTATTGAACCATTCCATATGCCCAACATATGCTAAAAATTACCAGCCAACATAACATAGCATAAGACTCACAAAGAATCTCAAAAACTTTGCCAGATTATCATGTGACATGTCCATTTCTCATGAGCTCAACTCATCTAGCAAAAACAAACCATAGTATAGTGAAAACCAAGCATAAACCATGGCTGAAACATCACTAGCATCATAAGATATGTTGTTGTCTACAAAACCAACTGAATAGCACTGAATATTAATGATCATACACTGAAAACCAACATTCAATTAATCAGCCCCTGATGATCATTAACTGATGCTACACCAAACATAACCAATGTCATACCAAGCATAATTGATTACACACCGAGCATAACGGATGCAAATGTACAATTTCAGAGTTACAGTGAAAACCATACCAATCTGCATACCAAACATAGTGACTAGTATCATGAATAGTGATCTCCTAGCAAACATACTGCTCAGCTACAATACCCTGAATGTATGCTAAATACATTTGAGATCCACTACTTCTAGAGCTATCCCATTACTGATGAGGAGCGAAGGTGCTAGCTCCCTCAGAAGCATCAAATAATACTCTGGACCTCTACTCTACTGAACATGATTGAGTATGAACTAAAGTTAGCTCTAATTGGAAAGCATTAAGGTAAAGCTACAACAACTGAGGATGGTCTGCCAAGTCATCCTCCTCCATCCATTTTGCATCCATTGGTTAATAATTATGAAACTTCACCAAGTACCTTCTAGAACCCTTATCCTTGATCTTCCTTTCTTTGTGTGCCAAAATCTAGTCTATTACCAGTATTTCATTGAGCTATTCAATCTTCAGCTAAATTTCAGCAAATACATCCTCTGGCACATCTCCATGAAAAGATCTAAGCAAGCTCACATGAAAGGCATTGTGTATCTGCCAATTTGGAGGCAATTTCAGCCTATAGCATGCATCATTGATCCTCTCCAACACTTGAAATGGCCCATAGTATCTCATAGACAACTTTGGATACAATGTCTATTTTCCCTTCATCTTTTTCAGCTGTTCCTTTTCGAATCACAACAATACATAATTTCCCTTTGCAAAGTGCAAAGCACATCTATGACAATCAACTACTCTCTTTTGCTTATCATGTGATCTTTGAAGTGCATACTTAACCTTCTGACAAGCTACATCCATGCTTTCCACATAGCGATCAGCCTCAAAGATCTTATCTTTTGTGTGCAAAATAGGGGATACTTTCTTACCGCTAGTTCCACATGGCCATCTTGCATTAAAACAGTCCCAATGCCATTTCCACATACGTCACACTGCACAACAAATGACTTCCTACGATCAGGAAATACAAGCACAGGATCCAAAGTCATCTTTTATTTTAATGCATCAAATGTTGAAATTTCCACTACTTTCCATCTAAATGGCACATTCATCTTCTGCAATGCATGCAATGGAGAAGCAATTTCAACAAAGTTTCGTACATACTTCCTATAGTACGAACATAGACTATGCTACAAATCTCATGAACATTTTGAAGATGTGGCCATGAACAAATTGCCTCAACTTTAGCAAGATCCATACAAATGCCATCAGCCAATAGAATGTGGCCCAAAAAGTGAATTCATGCAAAAAGATTTCACTTTTCTTGTCATTAATCAATAATTGATGCCTATGCATCTCATTGAATAATATGGCCAAATGGTTGCGATGCTCAGTCTCATTCTTCAAAAAGAAAATCATGTCATCAAAGAAAGTGCCCACAAATTCCCTATGCTTTCGAAAGATGTGATCCATCATTTTATTAAACGTAGCAGGAGCATTGTGGGAGCTTTCGCTCAACCGCCAAGACCCACGGACCGCTTATTGTTTCAAGCGTTCCAAGCGAGCTCTCATGGCTATCTCTCACCTAGCCGATGCGCCGTCGATCCTACAAATGCAATGAACTTACCTTGATGCTCGATCGAGTACCCTCCTCTCTCTCTCACTCCGGTAGCTCCACAATTCTCGATGCTAGCTCAAGCATCCTCAAGCCTCCTCCATCTCCAAGCTCCATCCTCCATAGCCGCGCGCGCAAGAGAAGAGAAGAGAAGAGAAGAGAAGTAGGGGAGAGGAGATGGTGAGGAGCTTCACCCTCTCGATTCCTCACTCTCACACACACTCACACTCTCACACTCCCTCTCTCAAGAGCATACACAAGCAAGAAGGAGAGAAGAAGAGAGGAAGAAGAAGACTAGTTTTGCCACACCAAAGAATGAGCTCTTCATTCACTTTTCAACTTTATATACAAAACCCTACTTCCCTTTTGGGCAGTCATCCCCTTTTTCCCTTTTTTACATGGCCGGTCATAGCCTAGGCCCTGTTTTCCATTGTCCTTTTATCTTCCTTGTTTCCTTTTCACTACCCTTCTATATTTACAAATCGCACGGGTGAGAGCCCGACACTCTTTTACAAGATTTTAGGGTGCGCTTTTTATGCGCCTTTCCCTTTTCGTGTTTGCCTCGGCCTTTTAAGGTTGTCCTTGCACTTTTGGCCTTTTCTCCTTTTTTTCCTTCCGTCGGGCTACCTTTTTTCCTCCTTTGCTCTGCGTCTTTTCCACTTTCTTTCGCTCTCTTTGTGTTGGGGTTAACATTACCCCCCTCCTAGACGAGTCCCAGTCCCATGGCACTCATCGGCGTAGGGAGCAAGTGGTAGCATGCACTGAAGACTTCGGGGGACAGGGGCGCCTGGAGCATGCACTGGTGAGACCGGTTCGCGTGGGGGTTGGTTGGGGATGCTGCGTAGGACGATTTGTCCGGCTTGTGGGATGCTGGATGGGCAATTAGCATTAGACGTTGATGAAGAACGAATGCCACTTGTGCTATGGTCGTCAACACCTGCAATTGAAAACCTGTCACGTGGTCTCTCCCTAGGGGTAGTGCTAGTCTCTGTGTTGTGCACAATACCTTTTTTTTTTTTTTGGGAGACAGGTCGAACTCTAAGCAAGCTGAGAGTATTGTCCTGCACTTGAGGACCCAAACTGTGAATTAGTTCTGCGTAGGTATTATGTGAGTGCGGTGCTTGTGCATACTTAGATATTACTTAGCTAGAAGACTTGGTGACGTGGGGCCGTGTAGAGCAGAAATGTGGTAATGAAGTACACCTTTGACGCCTGCTTGGAGATGTCGTTAGGGGTGTGCCATTGTCGTCAAAGCTTGCTTTCTTTCTTTCTTTCTTTCTTTCTTTCTTTCTTTCTTTCTTTCTTTCTTTTTTTGAGGTGGGTACCTGGAGGCAGCGGTCCAAGGGATAACGGGAATTCTACTCCTCATCATCCGAATGGTGGGTAAGGGTGGGCGGAGGGCGGGGGGCCTTGTTAAGGAATTTTCGGCTTAGCAAGTAGCCCTTAATGTGGAGGCGGGTTTTGAGGGTGGTGGTGGAGAGAAAGGGGTGGTTGCACTGTGTGAATTTGTTGTCATTCATGTCTTCCAGCAGTGCACCACAGAAGGATGGCAAAAGAGCAGCATGCATCATGAGACGGGTCATGGTGGTGCTGTCTATGGCATTGGGGTCAAAATAGAGGGGTGGAAGGTGGCGTTCTTGGGGTGCAGGTTCCTGGTGTGCTAAGATTCTAATTAACCTAAGGTAGTTACAAGTGGTGATGAATGCTGGGTCGGGGCAAGAGGTGAATTCGTTAAGGAATTTATCTATAGAGCTATACAAGTCGGGAAGGGTGAAGAGAAGAGCCTTCCTATGGGAAGTGGTATTGGCATTATAAATGACGGGGAAGTCGAACCTGCCATGGATGGATGGGTTAAAATCCACTCCTACCCTTCGAGGATACGGCATAAAGATGGGGTCGTTCCTTTACGAAGGGAGGGCCTTGCAAAACGCCATCCACGCCTCCAGGTTGACGTCAAAAATGCGCCGCCTCCAGGTGGGTTGGCAATTATAGCCTTCCACTGTGCGAGGTACCTGGAGGACTTTGTCTTGCCAAAACTCGCGGTCCTCGGCCCCCCAAGCAGTTGGGTGGGCCTCACGCTCTTCTAACCATTTAGCCTTGAGCCGGGCCCCCATGGCGATGACATCCTCCACCAACTGAATGGGCAGCACCCTATTCAAGGCGGTGGGAAACTCGAAGCGTAGGTCGAAGGGGTCTCGGCTATACTCCTATTGCTCCCAAATAATCATTTCAGCGCGGTATTCAGCGGGGGAGTCTTGGGTACGCAGCGAAAAAGGGGCAGGCTGTTTCAGGGCAGGTCTGGCCTTCAGTTTTCTTCTTGCCTTCTCCACCATTTCCTTCCTGCGGGTGGTGTGGGCCGCTCGGCAGATGTGTCATGGGGTGGCACTTCGGTTTGTTGGGGTTGAGGGGGTGGTGGGACATATTCCTCTCCTTGAGGCCCTAGGTCAAGCTCTTGCTCACCCCCTTCCGCTTGCTCCTACTCCTGTATTTTCTCCTCAGTGAACCCAAGGTCGTCCATCTCCTGTGTTGTCAGTCCTACTTGTGCCAGATATTTTCTTTGTTCTTCTAGGCTCTGTGGCGGGCCTCCTAGCTGTAGTGGTATGTGCAGGCCTACTGTGAGGGCCCTGCGCGCAATGGTTAGCTTTCTCTGCAGCTGATCATTGGCCTCATCTGTTTCTGAGTGGGTGGTGTGGAGCAGCGTGTTGATAAAAGTGCACTGCTGAGCTATCATAGCGAGCTGGGCTACCTCTACCTGGTTTTCAGCCATCACTCTGTCTCCCTCAACCTTGGCTAGCCGGCGTGCTAAGTCCCGCACTCTCTACTCGTTATGATTGGACCATTCCTTTGCCCGCCTCTCCATGTCTTCCAGGCTTTTCCCCTGTTGGAGGGTCATCGCCATAAATTGTTGTTGCTGGGCTTCAAGCTCATGGCGCAAGCGGGACTGCTGTCGGTGCTCCTTTGCGATCTGCTCGTTGAGTTGGTCCCGCGTTGCCTGCAACCTACGCACATGTTCTGCCCTTAACTGATCCAGCTCTGCAACCTCTTGTCTAATTTTCTCAAGCTGACTCTGCGCCTCCAAGTTGGCTGCAGATAACTGGTCATTCTTGCGCTGAAGGTGGGCAGTTGTCTCCCTCTCCCTGGTGAGACGCTCCATTAGGATTTTCCTTCTTTCCTCCCAAGTAGTGTCGCGCTCCTTCAAGGCTTTCAGCTCCTCCGCCTCCTTGGTGCTAGCTTCCTCCCTAAGCACAACGATTTCCTTTTGATATTCTGTTATTTGCCTCACTCTGTCCAGTTGGAGGGCGGCTTGTGATTCGCGCTCCGCTGCCAGCTCCTCCACCGCCATCCTCCTTTCTTGCTTGGCCGTTTGCAATTGCGCGAGCAGCTCCTTCACGTAGTCATCGTAGTGGCCTGTTGGAGGTGGGGAGTGGGACATGATCGTAGTGGTGGCAATCTCCTCCACTTTTTGTCTTTTCACTTTTGGCCCCGGCCGTCGCTGCCCTTTTGGCACCTAAAACTAGGGTGGCCCTAACTGCTTCCCTTGCCAACTCTCTTTCCACCAAGAATTGCAACCAGGTGACCACGTTGCTTTCATCGATCTTTGGGGTGTGCCCCAGGGCGGCTGTGGTAGGGGGTGTCACCTTGAGGGGAGTGGCTTGCATGGGTGGTACAAGGAGAGGGGAGACAGGTCTGACTGGGTCTTTTCCTTTCCCTTCTGCAGGAGGCAGTTGCACAGGTTCCGGCATACCAGTGCTGGGGCCGAGTGCTTCAGGTGGGTATGGACTGCCCACTCCTTCCACCTCTTTTCTCCGCTGTTTCTCGATGGAGCGACTGGTCGCCAGCTCCAATTCTTCTTCTTCCCTCCTCCTCAGCCCTCTTTCTTCTTTCCTGCTCTTCTCTTATGGACTCTCTTCGGGCCCATTCGAGCTCTTCCTTCTCTTTTCTCCTTTGCTCCTCCTCTCTCTTTCCGTGCAGGGCTTTGGTCCGTTGCTCCGCTTTCCTTTCTGGTGCAGCTTGGCGTTCTCCCTCCTTGTCGATGTCCATTTCTATTTCATCCGACTGCTCTTCCGCCTGGAGCTGGGACTGCGACGGCGATTCGCCACCTTTTCCACCATCTCCCTGTTTGTCCTCTCCCGCTCGTCCCTGCCCTATTGCCTCGTGGATGATCGCAGTGAGGGCACCGCCAAAACCTACGGTGGAGGCCTTGGAGGATGAGGCCTTGCGGGTTGATCGAGGTGAAGGGGATTCTCCCGCTACGGCCCTTTCTCCTGTTGCTAGGGCCTTTGCTGAGGCCTCAATCATCCTTCTCACAAACCCGTTGAGGTTCACCTCATCCAGTGCCTGAGCCGCGATGCTTTCGAGTAAAGGCACATTGATCCTGGACATGATGCTATTGTACCGTTGACTCGAAAATAGGGTGTGCATCATTTTTTCCTGCAATTGAATCTCTGGATCCGGGATGTCTGCCAGGTTGACTCTGTCATTGGTGTGGACTTTCACTTTGTCCATTCCCAACATGACGTAGACGTCCCTTTTTGGTTTCTTCTCCACCTTGTTCGGAAGCCCCAGTGCCCTTTCTATCAGTTCAAGGGTCAGTTCAACCTGCACCTGTCTGGTGGCTTCCGTGTCCCGCACCGTGACGGTGCCCCTATTTTTGTTGAAGGTGAGCAGGAACTCGGCGCACAGGGTGTAGTTTATCCTCTGGCCCACTACGTCCAGATACCTTTGTAAGTGGCATTGCTCTATGATCCGTCGTACCGCTGGTTCCTCAATAACCAGGTCTTCCAAGTTGAATATGTGGCGGAACTTCAGCTGATTGAATGCTCTGGTTTCCACCATGAGGCCGTACCGCGCATGTTCTTCCTCCGAGAAAGGGAGTTTGCCAGCTTTGTCTTGACCTACCATGGTCGCCACCTGTACATTCATTCAATTCACTTTTTAGTATTTTTGGCAACCAATTCGTTGGACGACCATAGCAGATTTTATCATTCATAACTATGATTTTTTCCTTTCAAACCTCTATCACCTATTTCTGCATGGCATTTTAATTTGGAGCCTTTTCATGCTTGGTTCACTTTTTAGTTTTAACTTCCATGCTTGGTTTGCTTTTTAGTTTTAACTCCATTCACTTTTTAGTATTTTTGGCAACCAATTCGTTGGACGACCATAGCAGATTTTATCATTCATAACTATGATTTTTTCCTTTCGAACCTCTATCACCTATTTCTGCATGGCATTTTAATTTCGAGCCTTTTCATGCTTGGTTCACTTTTTAGTTTTAACTTCCATGCTTGGTTTGCTTTTTAGTTTTAACTCCATTTACTACCCCATCCCCCTTGTGGAAAAGAAAAATCCGTCCCAGGATTAGAGGTTGTGGGTCCAAGGCGTTCATGTTGATTTGTGAAGGAGCCAATCGTAGAAGTTGGGGTTATATTCTAAGTGTGCAGAGTAGTCCAGGTCACCGGGTTGGATGCCTACATGGGTGATGTATGTGAGGACATCAGTGAGGAAATCACCGGAGTTGACCCGACTTGCGATGTGGAGCTCTTCTTCTGTCAGGATGCGATCGAGATAGGGGTGCCCTAAGATATGATCGTCCATGGTTCGACCTCGAAGAGTGGTTAACACTCGATACAAGGTGGGCGCGACGTATGTGGGATCATACTTGGCCGTCTTGATGGCTCGGCGTTGTTCGGTGTTGGTCATTATGTGGCATCCCTCAACTGCCCATTTCAATCGAAGAGTGTACCACTGCTTCAAGAAGGGTGATTCTGTGTCCGCCAGGTGGGACAACCTTGTTGTTTCTTGGCTAGTGAGGCCGGACGTTGTGCGCGGGTCAAATGATGGGATGAGGCGTTGCTTAATGGCTTGCTCTTTGGAGAGCGAGCAGCTCAGCGGGGCAGAGCGTGAAGCTTGTGCAAAGGCCAATTCAAAAGTCTCCCAAGAGCAAGGCATAGTGCGCATGTCAGTTGCAAGGGGTTCCGCTAACAGTCCCAAGTCCAGGCAGTCATAGCTGAGGGCCAGTGCAACAAAGGTGGCATCGAGCTATTTGATGCAGTCCACGACATCATCCCCCATGTCCTCGCCGAGGTCAGCGGCCAGCATTAGGAATGACTTCCGTTCATAGGAAGGCTTAAGGCTGGTGGGTGGTTGGGGTTTGCTGGAGCTAGAGGTTCTGTCGGTACATAGCTGCAGCTGGGGGCTTGTTTGAGTCAGCAACCCGAGCATTGGTTGGATGGATGGGTTGGGTTTGATCTTAGGGGCTATGCTACTGCGGTCAGCAGGGTTGCTGAGTTGTGGGTTGGGTTGGTTGGGTGATGCCTCCTGTGGTGGTGGCCGTTGCTTGGGTCGTTGGGTGTGTGTGACGCCCGTGGGTTGACTCGCAAAGGAGTCGGATGACTAGGGTGGTCCCTGCGATTCGTGGTCTTGAGGTGTCAGAGGACAAGGCCTTGCGGTTGACATAGAAGCAGGGCCTGTGTCAGATGGGATTTTGGGGATCCACAGCGAGGCATTCCCCTCATAGTAGCCTTATGCACGCAGGAGGATTTTTGGGACCCAGATTTGTTTAATCATGAGGTGCTTGTGATGATGGCATTTTGGTCTCCTAGGTTTAGGTTTCTAGGTGCTCCGTGGACCCGCCCGTCTAGTTCTAGGCTGGTCTCGAGGCTTCTTCGGCACCCATTGCAAGTGAGTCTGTTGGGATTTTGCCTTGGATTTGGCCGGCCGCGGTGCGTGGGGATCTGGGTGTAGCAAATATGCACGGCCCTCTTCCTTAGTCCTAGGTGCGGCTATTTCTATCAGTGGCCCCGTGAGCGGTGCTGGGGTTACGAGGCGCTTGCTGAAAGTCGTGACAATAGGCACACTCCCGATTGTTAGGTGGATGTGTTGTGACTCATAATCAACATTGCAATGGGTCTGCTTTTTAAAAGTTTGCCCGAGCAATGACTCTGTGCTTGCATTCCTGGCATCGGGTAGGACATAAAACAGCATGGGAATAGTTTCAGTCTCGATAGAAATGGCAACTCTGCATGTGCCGAGGATCGGGTAGGATTGGGCCCCGTATGGGTTCAATCTGATTGTTGTGGGATGAAGCATTGGTGCGCCAAGTTGGGTCCAATGCTCGTGCGTCAAAATGTTAAAATCCGCCCCTTCGTCAATTAGGGCATTGAAGGAGCACGTGTGCTTGGCCGTGACCGTGATGCGGAGGTAGGCGGGTTCTACAGGCTCCTCCTCATTCTCGCCGATTTTCGTAAGTGTGGCTACTCGTATTTTAACGGACATTTCCACCATTGGTTGTTCATGCAGTGGGTGAGTGGGCGGATAGTACTTTTTTATTCGACTGCCGTTGAAGAAGCCTATTCCCTCACCATCCAGTGTTTCCAGCTCGACATTACCAATTCGGCTGATTGTGCGGACCTTAAAGGGTTCGAGACCTCTGAATTTCATCTTTTGTTTGTGTCCTTTAACTAAGTAGAGGAGCACTAGGTGTCCCGGCTCAAAATCTCGTTGCTTGACGTGTTTGTCAAACCAGCTTTTGCGTCTGGCTTTCTCACAGATAAGCGCATGGGTGGCTAGGAGGCGCACCTCTGACAGGCGTTCTAACTCGATCAAGCGTTGCATCCATGCCTCCCTCCCTTCCCATCGTTCTTGGAGTGCTATCCGCAGGCTAGGGACGAAGAATTCTAATGGAAGAATAGCTTCAGTCCCATAGGTTAGCCTAAAAGGCGTTTGTCCAACGGCCGTCTTATAAGCTGTTCGGTAGGCCCACAGGGCTGCCATCAACTTGTTATCCCAGTCACTTCGTGAGGCTGAGACTACTTTGGTTAGGACAGTGATGAGAATTTTGTTGGTTGATTCAGCCTGGCCATTAGCCTGAGGGTAGTATGGTGAGGATTTGCGATGGATGATGAGGAAGGTGGATAGGAGATGGGCTATTACTTCGTTGATGAAGTGCATTCCCTGGTCGCTAACCAATTCGATGGGGCAACCAAAACGCGAGATTACTTGCTCCCATAAAAACTTGGTAGTTGTCCTAGCGTCCTTTTTCCGCGTGCCCCTCGGCTCCGCCCATTTGGTGAGGTAATCCGTGGCCACCATGATGTATCTAGCCTGTGAATATTGTGCCGCGGGGCTGATGGGTCCTATGAAGTCAATTCCCCATTTTTCAAAAGGTTGGCGAGCGATAACCGGGGTTAACTCCATCTGATCTTTACGGACCGGGACCCTTGTCCGTTGGCACTCGTCACAATGTTTGACAAATTGTGAGGCATCACGGAAGAGTGTGGGCCACCATAGCTGGGACTGCAACACCTTTCGTGCTGTAGTATCCTCGCTAAAGTGTCCTCCTGCAATACCGTTGTGCGCCTCTGAGAGCACATCGTGCATCTCATGCTCACATACGCATTTACGTAGCAGACCGTCTTGCCCCAGCCTATAGAGCTGGCCTGCAATCAACTGATAGGGCTGGATTTTTAGGATTAAGCGCCTAAGTCGTGCCCGTTCTATTGGTCATTCGGGCAGCCCATGCTCGAGCACTTGGACTATGTCGTCTGCCTAGTATGGTGTCAGGTCAGCCCTGAATAGGTCTTTTTTGCTGGACATGTGGAATAAGTGGCTGTCTGGTAACTCGTCCACAATGCCTTGTCCAGCAGCTTCTCCTGTGGGTACACGGGACAAATGGTCACCCATGTAGCATTGTTTTCCCTTCCGTACCACCACTGAGAAGTCGAATTCCAGGAGCAGGAGAAGCCATTGGGCTATACGTCCTGTAGCGCAAGGTTTGTTGACTAGATAGAGCATGGCTTGATGGTCTACAAAGAAGGTGAAGGGGGTGGCTAGTAGGTAATGCCGGAACTTCTTCATGGCGAATACCATGGCTAATCCCTCCCTTTCCATTGTCGAATAATTCATCTCTGTCTCAGTGAGCTGCCTGCTCGCAAAACTCGTTGGGTAATCTAAGTTATGCTCACCAGGTTGGCACAGCACTGCCCCCACGGCAACCTTAGAGGCGTCGATGTGTACGTGAAACGTCATAGTCCAATCTAGGGATCATAGGATAGGTGCCGTTGTTAGGGCTTTTTTCAGTTCCTCATAGGCTCATTAGCAGGCTTCAGTCCACTCGAAGACAATTAGCAGTTTGTACAATGGCCTAGCGATCAGTGCGTAGTTCAGTACAAACCACCAGTAGTATCCTGTGTGACCTAAGAAGCATTGAACTCCTCTGTAGTTACTTGGGGGTGGAAGGTCCACGATAACCTTGACCTTTGAGAAGTCCGTGGCAATGCCGTTCTTGGACACCATGTGTCCCAAGATGCATCCATGCTTTACCCAAAACTGACATTTCAGGGGGTTGAGGGAGAGACGGTATAAATGACACCGTTCAAAGACCGCGTGGAGTTTTTCAAGATGTTGGTTCCAGGCCGAATGGACACACAGGTCATCGACGAAGACCTCTAACTCCTTCCGAAGCATGTCCTTGAATATGGTGCACATGAGGCGTTGAAAGGTGGCAGGGGCATTGGTTAGCCCAAATGGCATGACTACGTATGCAAAGACGCCCCACTCAGTGGCGAAGGTGGTCTTGTGCCTATCCGCAGGGTGCACTTGCACCTGATTGTACCCCGAGAAGCCATCCAGAAAACTATAGGCTTCCTTACCTGCCACCCTCTCAAGCATGTGCTCGGTGTATGGTAAGGGGTAGTTGTCTCTCTTTGTCGCGGAGTTTACTTTCTTGTAATTGACGCACACTCGAATCTTGCCGTTTTTCTTCATCACAATGACTATGGGTGACACCCAGTCTGTGTGCTCAATTTTGTAAATGAATCCGACTCTCATCAACTTGTCAATTTCCTCCTTGACAGCATGGGCATGCTTTGGATTCATGGGGTATGGTCGCTGCTTGACCGGCGTTGCATCCGTTGTCATGGGTATGTTGTGAGTCACAACACTCGGATCTGCCCCTCGTAGCTCATCTAAAGACCAAGCAAATACGTCCCGATACTCCCGCAAAAGAGTGACAAGGCTGGATTCTTCTTCCGTGGTCAAGTCCTCGGCAATGAACACTGGTCGGGGTGCTTCCCGTTCCAGGGCTAGGTTTACCTCCTTGACCTTGGCTGGCCCTTCGATGGGTTCGCAGGTTTGCCCTTGGCGCTTGGCACTTAGCAGAACCACCACCCTGTCCCCTCTTTTGAATTTCGAAAAGCACTTAGGGAGGTCTTGGGGCTTCCTTTGTTCCTCTGATTGTGCATCGTTGGGACGCTTAGCTTCATTCTGCCATAACCGTCTGCGCCTCATGTGGATGGGTAAGTCTCCCTTGGTGCGTCTGGTCATGGGTGGTCTAGGGATTTCTGGATCATCCTCTGAAGTAACTTCAGATTCAGAGTCGAATTCCCCATTTTCACTAGAGGAGGTGGTCTCCCCTGGAGGCCGCAGTTCGGATGGCGGCTCGGTTCTAAGCATTGCTGCCGTTTCTGGTTGGGTCAGGCCGGCTTGCTTAAAATCCACAGCTCCCATCTGTTCCAACCAAGCATGATTGCATTTCGCACACATGACTCCTTGGTCTATTCCAAGGGCCAGCCTCGGCTGCGGTTTAGCATCTACTCGAATTTGCTCAATCTCTCACCCTTCGGTGTCATATTCTACGGTGTCCATCTCACCCTCACTTCCTTCATCGAAGGGTTGGCAATCTTCGTATTCGTCACAGGAATCTGCCTTGCTAGACTGCTCATCGTCCCCCAAGGCCTGCTCTGCCTTTTCTTGTTGGTCGGGGACCAACGCCCAGTTGTATCTGAGATTCAGTTCGTGCACTCTGGTCCACTTCCATTCGGGTTCTTCCAAGAGGTCTTGGAGCGGCTTGAGATTGGCGGCTGCGTTGCGTGCCAGTCGGTCCGTTAGGTGCCCCAGTATTCCTTGGAGTTCTCTCCTGTTGGTTGGCACTTGGGAAGCGACAGGCTTTGGCCCATCATGGAGGCTTGCTGCCATCCTATAGACAAGTGTAGGCTGTGTTTCTCTTGCCTTGCCAACTGTTTTGACAGCCTGCTCGTACGCCTCGTGATCTGAGAACGGCAGGTCGAGTGTAGCGAGAACGTGCATCCAATCCCGCTCGTCCTCTAGGCAAGGGATATACTTCGTTAAGGACCCATAGGGTTCGTTGTTCTGGGTGGTTCCCTTGAGTAGAGTAGAGATGGCGTCCAGGTCGACTGGCGAGGTCTTCCAAGTATCCATCTCTATTCTCACAGCGTTAGTTCGGTTGCCCAGGAAGATCAGGCTGTTACCCTAGTCTTCGATAACTCTAGCATTGCGCATCCAGAGTCGACCCAATAAGATATCATAGTCCACTCCCTTCATGACGATAAAGTCGACAGAGAACTGGACTCCTGCAATCTTCACTGGCCAATTCTTCAAGACCCCGAATGGTTTCACTCGCATACCATTTGCTAGCGTGATGTTAAACCAAGCAGCTTCGACAGGTGAGTTTCCCCACTTCTGTAACACTGTGTGGTTAAGCACACTAACCCCAGCTCCTGTGTCTACAATCCCCTTTCTCGTTGCGTCTCCCAGGGCTAGGACTGGCAGGACTACGTGCATTTTCGAGCCCTCCCAGAAGGCGTTGATGTGCAAGGATTTAGGGCCTGAGTGTAGCGTCAAACTTGGTAAGTGCGTTTCCGCATCATGGTCTTGAGCATCTGCCAGAGCTTGCTCGTGTGGTCTCTCGACCCAATGTTTGAGGTCCTGCCATAGGGTAGAGTGCTGCCTGAGCAGCTCTCCCAGTCCAACCGTTATAGGGGTGGTCACTAGTGTGGTTAGGAGATTGCTAAACACTCGTCCTTCCCTTCGTTCAGACTGTCCGGGCCAATGGCCACGGCTGTCCTATGGGTCTGTTATGTCTAGGCTTGGCCTTGACGGCACTGCCTGTGGCGTAGCAGCCTCGGCAGACTTAGGTTGAGGTAGTGATAGCGGCGTACTCATGCTAGAGAGATCATCAATCTCATCCTCTGTGATGGGTTCAACATCCTTGAGGTGTTGTTGAGCCTCCCTCACCCATTCCTTCACCTTTTCTATGGCTTCCAATTGCCGCCTGGGGTGTGGGTATTCCCCTACCTTAGCGCTTTGCTTTTGGGCAGTTTTAGGGGCTATAGTCTCTGCCTCTGCGTTTGAGACTTTCTTTCCGTGGGGTAAGGTTGTAATGCTGTCGGTTTTTAGTGCGACCTTAGCCTTTGATCTCTTCTTTTTCCGCCTACGGCTCTTCTTTCCTACTAAGGTCGCGTCGAGATTGCTAGGTCCTGGCAGAGTGACGCCGGCCTGCTTCGTTTGTGCTCGGGTCATCACTCGTAGGGGGATAGGTGTGGCCTCCCCATCGGGGTTTTCAACACCAAACAGTCCTAGCGGGATGGACGGCAAATTAGTTGAACCAGAAGGCAGCTTCCATTTTGGGCAGTCTATGAAAAGATGAGTGATTCCGCACTCCGCACACCTTTGGTCAGCTTTGTCCCTACTTTGCTGCTCTCTTTCTAGGCAGCGCGATGAGACGTGACCGGGATGTCCACACGTCCAACAAGTGACCGGATCCTGTGGCTGCCCTCCCAGGCCTCTACCCCGTCCTCATTCTAATGCCATCACCGGCACCAGTCGGTAATCCATGAGGATTGCATTGCCCTCGTCATCATACGAGATGTAAGGGTATATGTAGGTTTCTTGGTCACTGAGCTCCTCTACGTAGTGCATGGGAGCGTCGCTCGGTGGGTGGGTCACGTAGGGACCAGGCGGTCTAGGAATACCGGTAGGATTTACGTCCAGCCTAGGGACCGCTGGCTTCATGTCGTTAGGTGCTGGTAGGGCCAGCGGGGCTCCCCTTCCGAAGAATGGCTATGGCCTGTTAGCCGAGTAGAGCTGGCCGTAGGGTTGCGCATATGGTAGTCTTCGTAGTAGTCTACAGTGTGCGGCATCGTGGCCGAACCTTCCACAGTTAGCGCAGGGTCTTGACCTAGGGTCCTGACATTCTGCTGGCAGGTGGTTTCCTCCACAATACACGCACTGGACGTGCGGATGCATAGGTTGCCTCAACATGTCTTGTATCTTGGCCAGTTCCGTCTTGACCTCGGCCAAGCCGTGGTCCGTCTCGGCGGCCTTCCCCTTATCTTGGGACGATGCGTTGGATCGCTTGCTAGAGGTTGGCGTTCGTTCTAAACTCCGTGGGTTGATTTCTTCTGGGTTCGAGCTCTTGGAGCTCCGCTCCTTCAGCTGGTCATCAACCCTAATGGCTTCCTCGAAAACCCTAGCCACCACGTCCCGTTGCAAGCTCGAGTTGCCTGCTAGTGCCTTGTACAATTCTTCATCCCGAATCCCGCTGATGAATACGGTTGACACTGCCCTGTCAGTCGGTCTTTCGCCTAAGGGGATTCTCTTAAGGAGGCTTCTCACGTGGGTCACATAGTCGCGGATGCCCTCCCTCTCCTTCTGCTTGACGTTCATTAGGCGCACTAGCAGGTTGCCAGAGTATCTGGGTTCGGCAAACCTCTTGACAAAAAGGTCCTTGAGGTTATTGAAGTTGGCTCGTTCTATAGCATCTAGACTCGTATACCACGTCCTACCCTTGTCGCTTAAGCAGAGTCTGAATGCTTGCGAACTTTGGGCCTGGTCGTTGAGGCCATTGGCTTCGCAGACCTGCTCAAACTGCTCGACAAAGCTGTACGGGTCGTCCGATGGCTGGTACTTGTCGAGTTTCTTGGCGACAATAGGTATTTTGGCTTGGCTCTTTGAGCCCTGGTTTGCCCCTAGTCCTGCAAGTAGCGAGGTTGCTAGCGCAGTGGCATTCTGTTCCACCGCAATGTTATCGAGCAGCCGTTTCATGAGGAAAGCCCAGCGTCAGGTATTCCTCGAGTGCTCTTTCCTCGTGAGTGTGTTGTTCCTCGTGCACTTGTGCTCAATCAGGCTTCCGACTTTCCTAAGTGTTCTTCAATTGCGGAAATTCCCCGGCGTCTTACTCACTCTTGCTCATTTTGGGCCTGATAGGCTTTGCTACTCTAGTCCTGGCCGCTCTACGGGTCCTAGGGTCCTATGCTGCTTCTTGCTATTCACGTGGGGGTGGGTCGCTGGAGGAGTGCCCCAGTGTGTCCCTGGATGGGTCAGGTTTTGTTTTGGTTTGACTCTGGGAATCGGACGTCTGATTTACTAGTGGTTCGATTTACCAGTGATCCGATTGTGGGGATCGGACCAGGTATGTCAGGGCGGAGTGGGAGTCTTAAGGTCTGCGTGTCCGATTCTCAGGAATCGGACGGGCGGGTATTCGAAGAATCGGTCCGATTCTAGGCGGTCCGATCGGACCGGGTGATCCGATTCTTAGTGGTCTGATTATGGATGGGTCCGATTCTGGGAATTGGATTGGACATGGTCCGACTGGTGATGTGTATTACTTCGTCCGATCGGACAGGGTGGGTCCGAGTCAGAGTGTCCGAGTGGTCTGAGTGTTTGAGTCGAACAAATTGGTCCGAGCGTCCGATTCTAAAAATCGGATGGTTGGTCCGAGTGCCATGTGGCAGTCCTATCGGACTTGTTGGTCCGAGTCTAGTGATTGGACGGGTCGTTCCGATCGGACGGCTATCCGAGTGTCCGATTCTGGGAATCGGACACTGGGTCGGGCGTCCAATTCCGCCAGTCCGATGAGTTGCGCACACAGATTTGCTCGATTTTCACTAGGTGTATTATCCTATTGGTCGTGCGATTAACCCGCGACAGAGTTGAAGTGGGGCGGAGGACATCGGTTACCTGAAAGTCACCGAATGCGATGTCCTCCTAGCTCTGGTCGATCGGACGGCTGCCCAGCTCGCTGACTCTCTCACTCTCTATCTCTCTCGCTCTCCGTTGGTTGGGAATGGGGTCCTCTTGCCCTCCCAGAGTTTATACCCTGCTAGTTCTGCCCTACACACTGTAGATTCCTTCCCTGGTGTTTCCCATGCCGTTACCTTGCATCTACTCCATTTTTTCCTTTTGTTTCTTGTGGTTTTCCCCCTGTTTCACAGCGGCAGCCCTCTGCCTCTTCGTATGTGATTTCCTACTGCTAATCTATCCTAAACACATCCTGAATCGAAAGCAAAACACTGAACTAAATTCTCCATGTTTTCCATTCATTAATAACCATTTGTTCCAAAACACTTACCTGTTCTGAAGATCAAAAACACCCGACTTCCTACCTATCTCAAGCTCCGTTTCAGGGTGAATCCCCTACTTCGATGCTCGATATGAGACGCGCGAGTGCTCGAGCTTGAATCCGTTGGTCCCGGCAACGGAACCAAAATGTGGGAGCTTTCACTCAACCGCCAAGACCCACGGACCGCTTATTGTTTCAAGCGTTCCAAGCGAGCTCTCATGGCTATCTCTCACCTAGCCGATGCACCGTCGATCCTACAAATGCAGTGAACTTACCTTGATGCTCGATCGAGTACCCTCCTCTCTCTCACACTCCGGTAGCTCCACAATTCTCGATGCTAGCTCAAGCATCCTCAAGCCTCCTCCATCTCCAAGCTCCATCCTCCATAGCCGCGCACGCAAGAGAAGAGAAGAGAAGAGAAGAGAAGTAGGGGAGTGGAGATGGTGAGGAGCTTCACCCTCTCGATTCCTCACTCTCACACACACTCACTCCCTCACACTCTCACACTCCCTCTCTCAAGAGCATACACAAGCAAGAAGGAGAGAAGAAGAGAGGAAGAAGAAGACTAGTTTTGCCACACCAAAGAATAAGCTATTCATTCACTTTTCAACTTTATATACAAAACCCTACTTCCCTTTTGGGCGGTCATCCCCTTTTTCCCTTTTTTACATGGCCGGTCGTAGCCTAGGCCCTGTTTTTCATTGTCCTTTTATCTTCCTTGTTTCCTTTTCACTACCCTTCTATATTTACAAATCGCACGGGTGAGAGCCCGGCACTCTTTTACAAGATTTTAGGGTGCGCTTTTTATGCGCCTTTCCCTTTTCGTGTTTGCCTCGGCCTTTTAAGATTATCCTTGCGCTTTTGGCCTTTTCTCCTTTTTTTCCTTCCATCGGGCTACCTTTTTTCCGCCTTTGCCCTGCGTCTTTTCCACTTTCTTTTGCTCTCTTCGTGTTGGGGTTAACAAGCATTCATAAGTCCGAATGGCATGACAACAAGAAACTCATACAAACCAAAAGATGTTCAGAAGGCTGTCTTGGATACATCCTCAGGCCTAATCCAAATCTGATGGTAATCACTTTTCAAATCTTTACGATTGAAAATGACTACCCCATGCAATCTATCCAAAATATCATAGATTCTAGGGATCAGAAATCTATTCTTTATCATGATTTTGTTCAAAGCACGATATTCAATGCACATACACCATGACCCGTCCTTCTTCTGCACTAGAAGCACTGGAGAGCAGAACGGAGATGAACTAGGCTGAATCAGCCCTTTCTCTAACAGCTCATTTACTTGGCTCATAATCTCATCATGTTGGTCTGTACTAACCCTGTAAGGTGGCTTATAAGGTGGCTTATAAGGTGGCCTATTACCAAGGATCAAATCTATGTTATGATCCTCAGAGCTTTCAGGTGGCAAGTGTCCCGAAAGTGACTAAGAAAAGCAATCAGCATACATTTGCAAAAATGACATGCGATCTTTATCCAAAGTAGTCACATTCCCAACATCAACATTTCTATAATCACTTTTATCCATAGTGAAAATTAAATAAGCTGAAAGATGATTTTTCATTACTTTGGAAATAGCAGAAACAAATACAACATGGATAGCTTCCCCTTTTAATTTTACATCCAAAGTATGAACTTTGCCTCTATGGAAGAGGGTCACAATCTTATCATGAGTATCAATCACTGCATGTCACTATATGCACACGATAACGCCAAGGCATACCAAGCAAGACATCACATCCTTCTAATGGAGCAATAAAGAACTCTTCATTGTCCACATAACTTTGAATGTGCAAACGAAGCTTTCCAATGATAGGAGTGACCAGCTCTGCATGTCCCTTGCATGTCATACCAATCTCACCCATCGGTCCCATCTCATCCTCTCTGATGCCCTGAATGGGCTGCCATATCAAGAGAGATGAAATTGGATCGTGCCCCTCGATCAAGAAAAATCAATGCATGTTGATCTCTGATTTTATCCCATGTCCTACAAAGTTTAGTACTATCCTGATTAGGCTAATCTGCCACTACATCAAGCACTAAACCAGCAGTGGTTTTGCCTTTCTTTTCCTTATTATCATCCTTTTCATCTTGTTGTTTATTAGGATAGTTGTGTGCCATATGCCCTTCCTGTTCACAAATATAGCATTTATTTGCAGCCATCAGCTCCTTACGTCATGCATCACTTTTCCCACTCTTTCTCTATGATATGTCCCTCTTTCCAGTCCTATATTCAAATTTACCCTTTTTCTCAGTCTTTGCCTCTTTGGCATGTGACGTGACATCATCATCGTGGAATCTTGCATCCTTTCCATGCAACAATGTGTCAGTTGTAGTAGCAGTTTCTATAAGCTAAGACATGCTAGAACTAGTGGACTTAATGCAAAAATCTCGAATACCCTTTGGCAAACCACAAATATACTTCTCCATCTACTCATGGAGGGGTACTGTGCAATAAGAAGTAACTGGCAACAATGCATCCCAAAACTTCTTATTATATTGATCCAAGTTCTTGTAGTCTTTGGAATTCAATTGATTCCAAGCTGTCATAATGTCTACTTCAAAGGTACTTGTTGTCAACCAATTTGAAGCAAACATTTGCTTGAGCTGGACCCAAGTGGTAGGTGACTTTCCTTGAATAAGAAGTGTAGACCACCACTGCAATGCATTTCCCTTCAAGAATGTGGCTGCCTTGCGTATCTTAGATGCCTCTGTGAAGTTGCCTCCAAAATAGGCTGCATCAAACTGTTGAATAAAAACAAGTGCCTTCAACCTATCTTGTGCACCACTGAAAGGCTCGAACTTCACGCTTTTTCCACCTTCATCATAGTCCTTCAACGGACCTATGGGAGTCAAGTTATCATAAATGGGCCACTGCGAAAAGGGTGCATTGGCTATATTTGCACAAAAACTAGCACTATCTAAAGCACCTACATGACCAACACCAAATCCTTGTGCTCCAACAGTCCCTAGGGGTGTCAATACATATCCATATGGCCCAATTTGTGCCCCAGGCATCACACCTATGCTGCCATACATGGGATTAGGCATTCCACTTGCATTACCCAGATAATTGGGTGTTGTGAGCCATACATTGGCTACTACATACCATAGGGATTTGTGCCAAACATTCCTGTATGCGGTGCCTATCTAACCACAACATGAAAAATGGTGCCATCACCAAAGTATCATTGTTGTCCCATACTTGCATGTGCATAATTGCCTTGTTGCCCATGTTCCCATGGATTAACACTACCAAATTGGCCATGCATTTGCACCTGTTGCCCCACAGATACCAATTGTTTGTGCTCATCATGCATTTTGGGCTCTTCTAAAGAAGGCTTAGGCATTTTCTTCGGTTCTTGTGGCCATCCCAAAGCTCTAGAAGGTGTCTTCTTCTCTTTGCCTTTGTTGTCCTTCTTTGGGGCATTCAAGAATCAGTAAACTAAGGATCCTTTTCCAATTTAACAAAAATATTTTTTGTTGTACACATTCGGTCCTTGAAGCTATCATCAAATTCTTTAGTCCCTTCCTAGTCATCAGTCTCTTTATGCATTGAAGTGCCAACATTTGAATCATTTCCCACATTTACAACATGATGTTCATGCTGAGAGCCATGCCCAACATCAGTCATTGCATTTCCCCCTTCATCACGTGATTGACCAAGGAGTGATGCATCCTCTCCACTTGATCCCGTATTACCATGTGAAGACGTGCTTTCTGTAATTCACTGCTGAGAACACTTTTAGCAATAATGCAATAGTCCCAAGTTGCAATCAAGTACCACAGGCCCACCAATTCAAAGGATTTGATTGTATCCTGACAATGGAACCATGAATCCAGTCTTCCTTCCATGGATGGGTGGTAAATCCCCGATTAAAACTTAATTACAGTAACAAACAATAAATGCAAATCTAAAATTATAAATTGACCTACTGATCTTGGACAATGCACACCTGATTGGCCCCAAAATTGGCGCCTCTTTCGATATTTCTTTAGCTTTATTGAAGAAGAAGTTGATTTACAATGGCATTCTCCCGATCCCCTTCGCAATCCAAACTCCCCTTGCTATCCAAAGTGACCAACAAGTCTTCAATGTGATTTGCCCCTTGATTCAGGCACTTAATTAGCCTTCACCCACTTCATACATGATGAAAATGCCCCAAATTCAATGGCTAGCTAGTCCTCCACATGAATTTAGCTGAAATTCACCTTTTGCTCTGAAAAATCCAAGTCTTGGAGCTTCCAATTTCTGGCATGCTTCCCGAGGCTGCTGCTATTAAACCCTAATTTGTGCTATAAATTAGGGTTTACAATAGAGAAATTTGCAATTTCTCAACCTCCAAGGGTCCAAATGCTGAGATCTTTGGAGCAAGGATATGAAATGGCTAGGAGATAAGAGAGAAAGATATAGAGAGAAAAATTTGAGAGTTTTGTTGCGAAGAATGACTGAAAAATCAATCAAATGCAGCTTATGTCTTGCCACAACAGTATTAAATGATGTCGCCTACAACTGAGACATCCAAATCAGCTGTCACCTTGTACCTGGATGCAATCGCCCAGCTATGGAGGGCCCAAAACTGCAATCACCTCCTCAAAACTCACTCATGTGACTGGCTACAATGGCTGAAAATAGGTTGGCCATGGCTGCTCACAGCTCTCCCACATTTGCTATAGCAAAAATCATCTCGTTTTTCCTCTTCTTCAACCTTTTAGCAGCCTGTATTACAAGTTTGCCAAGTGGCAGCATTCCCAAATGGTTTTTCCAACATTATCCATCATTAAATATTGATTTTTAGTCTTATTAATCGATGCCCAAAAAAATAATCTGACTAGCCAACAATTAGATTGACCAGGCATCTTCCACTCCCGAGTCTCTCTATGCCATCTTTGACCATTAGATCAGCATTAGGTATCATTAGACGCCACATCTCTAATGTCACCAACTAACACTTATGGCCAAATAAACGACCTAGGCCAACAATTGAGGCTAGATACCACCAAGTACCTATGCCACATAACTTATCCACCAAGTACATTGGTATCAGAGCATGGACTTTGATCCATGGGAAGAGTCATTTTCATGGTAAACAAGTAACTGGAGGACAAGAATTAGTCACAAGATTTGATTCATTTAAAACCATGACTAGTTAAGGTCTCTGCTATAAACCGTGACTAAATTTGATGGTCTTGAAGAATATCTGAAGAAACAATGGCGGATTCATAGTCATTTTGGTGGTACGTGGTCAATTTTTGGGCCATTTTGAAGGATTGTGGACTTAACTGAAGCCTAAACAAGGTTTAGAGATGTTAAATTGTGGTTACTTTTTAAAACAAGCTTCTCTTTCCTATTTCCAAGCTTGTTGCTGAAAAGTTCCATGGAGATCTTTGCTCATTTCTCTTTGATTGAAGGCATTTTCAGTCTCTTGAACATGGCAATGTCTGAAAATTCATGGAATCCTTGATTCTAACAAGAATTTACACTCTTCAAAGTTCAAAGGATCTTCTCCAACAAGCTATTGTATACTTCTATCAAATCATTGACTTCTTTTGATTGCATTGGAATAATCTTATTGATCGGGAGCTGAAGATTACATGGGAGCAATCATATTGGACAAAGCTTTCTTGAAATTGGTCTTATGATCTAAAATCTTGGTCTATTGATGGTGGTTTATGCTAAATGTTGATAGGTGGGATTCATCTACTACTATTCATCAACATTAAAGAGGTAATTATATTGCTTTTATCTTAATCTCTCTTTTCATCCAATTGTTGAACCAGTCCCACTGTTCATAAGAGAGATTGAGTATAATAGAACCTCTTGATTCGCATTGAAGGGGGCATATAGAATTCAACCCATGATTGATTATGATTGCTTGATGAGTTTCTTTTATGCCCATTCAAATGTTGAAGCTCAATTGATTGCATAAATGCTACTCACTGCCTACTTACCTTGGATTTTGTTGGATGATTGAACATTGATGCTATAGGATTGAAATAATGATGAAATGGTAAGTGAGAATATTGTAAAAGCAGTAAGTCACTGCTAAAGGGTAATGCCCTATCCATAGACCTTTCAATTCAGCCATTTCTTCCCAATACCCACTTGCATTTCATCAAAGAATTTAAAGGCTTTTTCAGTCAATGCATAGCATCCTTGTTTGATTAGCTATTAGAATGTACTTGCCATGTTGGTTCCCGCGAGGAAAAAGCGGATGCCAGGCGAGTCGGGAAGACAAAAGAGAGGTGACCCTCCCTTCCCGATTAAGACCTTGAAGGGGTACACAACCCGGCTTGAGGTGGAACTTTGCACACCCCTCTTGTCTCAGAGCCCATGCAATTTTCAAATTTAGATGCAAGCACATTCCCCATTATCGAATTTTGGCACTAGTACAGCATTGATCAGCCATATTCAGGGTTCCATAAGTGGTTGAAGGACCATTGGAAGAGGTGCAGGGCATATCCTATTTTCAGGGTACCTACAAGTGCCCATAACCCTCTTCTGGTTGTTACAGTGTTTTATAAGGGTTTCTTCCACTCAAGGTATTCCTACAAGGTCAAACAGGGTACTTTTAGGTGGTGGACAGGGTGCAAGAAACTCCTGTTCAGACCTGAAGATTCAATCATAGAAAATTCTATCTTGATCCAAATTGAGAATTTGATAGCTCTATTTGAAGAGGGTTGTCTAGCTTTCATTTGAATCAAAAATTTTAGTAATCAGACTCCGGGGGCAAAAGTTATAGCAAATTTTCTAACAAGGGGTCTAGTGGGACTGAGACTAACAGGGGTACACTGTTTGAGTTCATTTTGCCCATATACCCTATTGCAAGCTCAGATCTTGCTAAATCTGGAGTATCCCTATTCATTTGGATCAATAAACCATTGGCATTGAAGCAAGTAATTGACAGTTTTCTTCCCCACAATCATTTTGACAGCGCCTATCCTTAATGGCCAAACACAAGAGAAAAGATCAAGTCATGGAGACCATTCAATAAGATATCAGAGAATAAATCAACGATCAAAACAATACTAATGAAGGCCTCGATCATGACCAACAAGATGATGATGTAAGTTTTGGTAATGCTCATAGTGCACGGTTGGGTAATGATGGAAATCCCTCATCTCACAAACCTTTTGAAGATCACATGCTTTCAAGAGAGATACGTATGCTGAACATTGGTATGCATGATCAATATGAGAAACTTTCCAAATCCTTGGGGAAGATTTAGAACACATTGAACAAAGTGGATGAAAGACTTCAACAGCTGGTCAAGTTCATGAAGAGTGGATTTGAGGATGTAGTAGCAGCTATCAAGGATTTGAAGACTCAAACCACATCTTTTACACCAAATGAACCCACTATTCATATTGAAAATACTTCATCCCAGCCCTCCAATATAAAAGGAAAGGGGATTAATCAACCTATTATGTCAATCTTTGAGAAAGGAGAGCCATCCACATTGAGGAGTACTCATTACCAGCCACCAATATCATCAAAGCACCATGCCCGTCCTCAATTCAATCCAAGACGTGAGGCTACTTATGAAGAAGAGGAGGACATAAGAGAAGAAGAGAATGAGGAGTTTCATGGATGTGACCCCTTCTACAAATCTTTTCCCTCTCAACCTACCATCAAGCAAAAGGAATCGAACTTTCATGGTAAGAGTGGAAGATTTGATGAAAAAATGTCATTTCGTGATATCACCAACAAAGATAAGTCATTTTATGGTCAGCCCACTAATGGACAGCATCATTCTTTTGGATTGGGACAACCGAATCATGGTGGTAATAATCCTACACCAAACTCTTTTGGAAGAGATTCAATGAATAGAGATTTTTTTAGACAATCATCTTTTGGGTAGCACTCCAACAATTTCGAGCCAACTTATCATGAAAGGGAGTACAAAGAAAAGATAACCATTTCTAAATTCAAGGGTGATACTGCATCTTCAACGGAGTGGAAAGAATGGGTAAACAAATTAGAGATGTACTTCACACTTTTTCCTCACCATGATGAAGCCAAGATCTATTTTGTATCACTCCATCTTGAAGGCTATGCGCATATATGGTGGAGATATATGCAAAGAGTTTGTCATAATTGTGCTTCTTGGGAGGATTTTAAGAAGGCAATGTTAGAAGTGTTTGTCTCTCCAATGGAAAAAGAAAGATTTCAAAGAAGATGATATGGTCTTCAACAACGAGGCATGTCCGTTCGTGATTACTCTAACATGTTCCTTAATCTTTCTATGTACATTGAAGGGATTGATGATTTGGCCAAGTTAAATAAATATATATTTGGTCTAGATTCAGCCCTCTCTTCGGAAGTAGGTGCAATGCAGCCCAAGACAATTCGTGAAGCCATTTTATATGTTGAAAGGTATGGGCAAAAATATAGAAGAGAATCAATGGGGGTTCAGCCAAAAAGTGCAGGGTATTCATTACCTAATCAGCCTTCAAGGATTGGAGCACATTTCAGCCCAGCAAAGGAATATTTATAGGCAAGAAGGCAAGGGATTTAGTACCTATAGCAGTAATTACAACAAGTTGCCTACATATCCAATGGTCTATGGATCAAAACCAAGTGGAGGAAATGGTTATAGACCAATGGCTGAAGCAAAATAAAGCTTTGCAAGGGCAGAAAATGCACAAAAGGGATCTTAGAACACCACTTACAGCAAAGGTATTCAAATGAACAAATTAGAGACATGAGGGCCAAAGGGTTACATTTCAAGTGTGGAGAAAAGTGAACACAAGACCATAGGCTAAAATGCAAATCCAAAAATAGCAAGCTTAACTTTGTCATCATCGATAAGCCAGATGAGGATGAAAGTGAAGAGGGGAATGTATTTCATGTGGAAGTAATCTCTATGGTTGAAGAAATGCATGAAGAAAATGAAGGAAATAATGATGAATTTTATGATATTGTGGACAGTTTTCCTTTTGATCTGGTTGGTTCTTTATGTGTAATTTCTCATGATGCATGGACCGGTTGTAAAGGAGAAAACACCCTTAGACTTGAGAGGCTGATCAATGGTAGTTCAACTTTTGATTGATACGGGCAGCACCCATAGCTTCATTAATACCAAATATTTGCATGGGTTGAGATTGCTTCCTCAACAAATGCAAGTGCTATTGAAGATTCAAGTTGCTAATGGAGCCTATGAATCAAGTAATGAAGTATGCATACACACTCCTATTACTCTATCTCCTTCATGTATTATGAAAGTGGACTTGATCACTTTGGAAATGGATCCCATAGATATTGTCATTGGCTGCGATTGGTTGAAAACTATTGGAAATTTTTCTTTGGACTTACAAAACATGATGATGGAATTCCAATGGAATGGATAGCCTATATTATTGAAGGGCATTGATCAAAAGCAAATGGAACTCATCTCTATGAAGAAGATGCGTAAAGAAATCAATGCACAGTCATGCATATTCACTCTTTTGCTTGCGAAAGTGGATGAAGAGTAGTCACAAAATAAGACATCATCTTCTTCAAAGAAAAAGGATTCAAGAATGGAAGAGCTATTGGAGGAATACAAAGATTTATTTCAGAAACCATCATCTTTTCCTCCAAAGAGAGAGGTAGACCATCCTATTGACTTGCTGCCCAACACAAAACCCATCAACAAACCTCCCTATCGCTTGTCAAAGTTTGAAAGGGAAGAGGTGGAAAGACAAGTTAAAGATTTGTTGCAAATGGGTTTAATTCAGCCAAGTCAATCTCCGTTTGCCTCTCCTGTGCTCTTGGTTAAGAAGAAAGATGGATCTTTTCACATGTGCATTGATTATAGGGAGCTTAACAAGTCCACGGTGAAGAATAGATACATGATTCCTTGCATTTATGACCTCTTGGATGAGATGCAAAGGTCTTCACCAAGTCGGGCTATCATCAAATTTGAATGAAGGAAGGGGATGAGTATAAAATAGCCTTTAGGACTGAAAGAGGGTTATACTACTTCTTAGTCATGCCATTTGGGCTTTCAAATATGCCCGCTACTTTTCAAGCACTCATGAATAAGATATTGTAGCCTTTCTTGTTCAAAATAGTCCTTGTATTCTTTAATGATATCCTCATTTATAGCAAATCCAAGGATGAGCATTTAATGCATGTGCGAGAGGTCTTTGACACATTATGAAGATACACTCTTTGCAAAAATGTCATAATGTTCTTTCATGGAAGATGAAGTGGAATATTTGGGTCACATTGTGGGAGAGCGGCATTCGTGTGGATCCTAACAAGGTAAAATGTGTCAAAGAGTGGCCTACTCCTACGAATTTTACTTCCTCGAGAGGTTTCCCTAGATTATCTTCATTCTATAGGAGGTTTATCAAAAATTATGCTCCTTTGACCGATAGGTTGAAAAAAGAGGCTTTCTTTTGGGACTCTATAGCCGACAAGAGCTTCAATGAGCTAAAATCTCTATTAGTTTCAACACCTATTCTTGTATACCCGAATTTCTCTAAGGAATCCATTATATGTGTGAATAATAGTGGAAGAGGATTTGGGGTTGTTTTATATCAAGACCATGGAGTTATAGCCTATGAAAGTCGCAAGCTTGATGACAAGGAACATCAACTACATGTCTATGAACAAGAGATGTTGGCAATTTTATATGCTATCAAAAAGTGGCATCACTATATATATGGCAGTCATTTCAGGGTGAAGAGCAATCATCGTGTTTTGAAATACTTCCTTTTCCAACCAAATTTGTCTCCTAAACAAAGGAGGTGGCTAGCTACTCTTCAAAGCTATGATTTTGAAATATCCTACATGGCTAGAAAAGATAATATTGTAGCGAATGCTTTATCACGTATGTGGGTATGTTCTATATCTTCAATCTCAATTGTACATAAGGACTAGATTCATGACATCCAAGAAGAATATTTGCTTGATGAGCAAGCATCAAAGATGATGAATGAATCTCAGCAAGGAAAAGAAGAAGGGTATCCCAATTTCAATTGGCACAATGGTCTTTTATGGTATCATGGTAGAGTCTACGTGACACCACAATCCTCTTTCAAAGACCGTATTTTGCATGGGATGCATTCTTCACCTTTAGCGGGTCATCATGGGCTGTTTAAAACGTTTGACAACATCCATAAGAGCTTCTATTGGAAGGGCATTTGGCGGGATGTCAAGGATTATGTGATGCAATGTCTTCCGTGTCAACAAAATAAAGACACATCTCTTCTACCCAGCGGCTTACTTCAGCCACTCCCTATTTCTCAAGGAAAGTGGACTGATATCTCTATGGATTTTATTGTGGAATTTCCTACAACTAAGCATGGGTGGAGCTCGCACATGGAAATCGGCTATTTCTAGCTCAAGATATGGCCAATTTTGTACTACACCCTGTTTTGGACAGCTTACAACAATATGTTCCATTTATGTGGTCCATCTTCATCAACTTCTTTGATCTTCATCAACATGGAGCTTTATTTTAGCATGATTCCAAATGTTTCAAACTATTTTTGTAATCATCCTTGTAATTTGTTCCCAATTTAACTTTGAGAACAAAGCTCTTTTAGGCCCAGATGGCTTGCAATAAAGCATACGTCATCTTAGTCCAGAGTAAGCTAGGGTAAGTATAAAAGGTGGGGTTGTAACTTGTGAGGGATCTTTTTGGTCATTTCAAGCAATATATGCTTTGAGGTTCCTTCCACCCACCAACTAAGAGGATGCATGCTCTTAGCCACCAAGATATGGGGTGCATACCATGTCCCACATTGACATGAGGTGAGTATTCATGTTGCAACTTTCATCTATGATTCTCAACCTTCCATGGCAAATACTATTTCATGCCTGGCTACTTTGGCTATGGCTTCCTTGCAAACATGGTGTATTTCTTATATTACTTTGCAAATATGGTGTAATTCATAAATTTACAATTATTGGACTTTCTGTGAGAGCTAGTATATTACACCAAGCATTCCTACAAGCTTTAGATCACCCATGGAAGGAAAACCCTTTTAGTCTAAGCAAAGAACTCAAAAGAATGGAATGTGTTCCAATTGCTCTATACTAGATTTTAGTTATTTCTTTTTTATGTTTTTTATTTTTTCTCAACTAGATGGAGTCTAATCTACTTTGAATCTTTTCATTAATGTTTACACGATACTCCATCAAACCAATTCCCTGCTGATTTGGCCTTCTTAATCTAGCCACATTAAAGTTTCATATTAATTATTATTTCTCAAAAGGAAAGCTATGAATTATTACATATCTTCAAGAAATCTTAGCATCTTATTCCAATACAATGGTATGATCATGAGCAAACCAAGAAAGTGGCCTTTGTCTCAACAATTGAGCCAAATTTTGGCTCATCGCAGGTACCCAATGCAATAGTGCAAGAGTCTAATCCTTTTGGCACAAGTACCTCTCAAATAGTTGACTCATACTCAAGCTCCAAATTGGCCATACTCTCTACTCTACCCCAAGAATGTAAGAAGGCAATAGAAAGCTCAAAGTGAGTTCCAATAGACTCACCAAAACTTACCTCTCTACAATTAATGGTCTTATGATTCAAGTGTCCCTCTTCCTCAATTGTCATAGCTTTCCCCTCTTTGATTCATTCACCATTCTCTCTCTCTCTCTCTCAATATGGTGGAAGTAAGAAGGAGAAGAAGATAAACAAGCAATTGGTCACAAGTTAATTCACACAAAAATAAGGGATTCTATAAGTTCTAAACTTTGAATGCATCTACTTCACAAGCAAGAAAAATCATCCCTTTTCCTCTCTTGTTTAATTCTCTTACCTATTTACAATACCCTTCGTCTTTCACAAAGTGCCCACAATAGGTTGGTGACTTGCATTGGACTTATGGACTCTACTAGATTTGCTTGGCTTTGCCCTTTGTTTTAACATTTTTAGGAGACTTATGCACACATATGAACAAAATTCTCATTCCCGCATTGGATTTATGAACTCTAGTTTAGTTAGCTTATCCTTTATTTCAACATTTTTAGGAGATCTTTCTATGCATATATGGACCAAATTCTCATTTCCAAAAATACAATGTGTACAAGAGTGATCCTGACTCTCACACTTTACAATAGGTTTCTCCACGTGGGTTTCAAAGCAATGACTAAGGTCTCCTATCTATAAGATTCAAAGGGCTAAGATCATTCCCAAAATTAATCTGTCACTTCTCAAACACTCGACTAGTCTCATTTATTCACCTTTTGTATCTTCATGGCCACTTCCTTCTTTGACAATTGCCCTCTCCATTCACTCTTTTTTACTTAGCATTGACCATCATTGACTAGCTTTGCATTGCTTTGGTTTTCTCTATCTTTCAATTGTTGTCAATTCAATTTGACATCTTCTAGCTCTAAGGTGGTACACTTGGACTTTGGTCCAATGTCTTGGTCCGATTTCGAGTAGATGGTTAGTGTGGATTTGTCATATAATGCACAAAGTTTACCAAGACAATGACTAAATAGGGCTCTCTACTTAATGTAGAGCTCACAATCAAGATATGACCATGACTACTAACCATGTCCCAAGAAAACATTTATATTTCCATGTACCAATGTGGTGAAGTGCCCAAAGACTCAATGGACTAGTTAATCTTATTAGAGACTGTTATCTATGTACTCCAAGATTAAGTACTTCATGACAACCTCCTAATATCTCCACAAAGCACATGGGATATAAAATATCTTGCTTAACCTATCTTTGGTGAGTGTAGCTCCCATTGTAGCAATTCCATGCACTACTTTCCAAGCCTCCATTGCCATCAAAACTCTAGCTTGACACCATTTTTTTGGCATGTAGTTAATTCGTCTATTAACCCTTGCTACCGGCTTGCAACTTGAATAAATGGTCACTATTGAACGCATAAGATGTAGGCCAAGCCTCTCCCCTTTTCTACACAATGTGTAAAAGCCAATCAAATTCCATATCATCAATGTCAAACCCATCATAAACTCGTTGTTGAGATCTGATAACCAACATATATTTATCCTCCTCTCTCAACTCCTCTATTAATGAAAGCTCTTGTTAGCATTGTCACTAAAGCTAATGTTAATAACTATGAACATTTTTACTGAATTTTCATAGCTCGACTCACTTTGGTATAAGCTGGCCACACTAATTACTTTTTGCCTTTTTCAAGTTGAATAACTTATACTGTGGACACCACCTTGTGAATCTAGAGGACGCAACTAGAGGGCATTCTCCCGGATCTTTTGCTTCCATTAGGAAAAGCTACAGGTTAATTAATCAATCAGAAGAAGGTTGCCGAAGTAGACTGAATTATCTTACAATGGATGTTACAGAGATTGAATTTCAAAGACCACGCTGCTATGAACCAGGAAAGAAACCTGCATCAATTCTATATAGAACAATATCCACCACACAGAGGGAACATAGGCCGGCTCTCCTTCAGTTCTCTGCATTCACATTTGTAGAGAGGACGTTCATATTGGATGGGCAAAAGACATATGCATCAAAATTATATAGCAACATATACAGATGGTGGGCATGGTTGCCATTGATAAGGTATCAAAATTGTGCCATTTTCCTTACGGCTCAGCTCGCCTTCTGTTCTCTGCATCATTCATATTTCAGAGAGGACGATCATATTGGCTGGGCCAATCCACATGCACCAAAATGATATAGTACCATATACAGATGGTGGGTATGGTTGCCGTCACTAATGCAGCAAAATTGTGCCATTTTCCTTTAACAGCCAATAGTATCACGTGTTGCATTCCCTGTAACTGAATTCACCCTGCAAAGAGAATAGTATGGAGTTTAGGTAGTGCACAACCTAACTGAAACTTCACATGCAAAATCAACATCCTCAAAAGAAATGGACCAGGACATGGCTCCCACCCATCAGCAATCCCACAAAGGTACATCCGCTGATCATCTCGAAAGAGCACATCAGTGAAATCTGTATAAGCCAAGCAGGAAATTTGAATACAAACAAGATGCATGATAGAATCACATGATGATATGACACAGCAAGAAAGAATGTGATGATTAAAATTGAATAACTCTTTAACAGAGAAGCTCATAAGACTGCAAATCCAAAGTTGGTCAGACGCTTAATTATAGAAATGGGACTAATCAGTAGATTCATCACCTGCCCCAGTTATCTTGGCACCCTTAAATGAAGTGTTTCCAGTGACAAGTGCACCCTCCAAATTGGCATTAGTAAAGTTGGCCTGTAAGTTGATGTGCTTAACAAAGTCAGAGGTCACATGCAAAAAGATCATGACACCAAGAAAGTTAAAAACTAATGAGTGTGATGCACAATCATACTAGCCTTTTGAGCATTTGTCAAGGAAAAATCTGCCCCACGAAGGTCCGCATCTGAGAGATCAGCACCTGCCAAGTCGGTTTTACACATATCCTTTCATAAATTAGATGGACGTGTAAAGCACCATAAATCATTCACCCTTCCAGACTATTCCCTGCAGACATAGACACAATGCGGGAAGAGCAGTACCTGTTAGATCTGCATCAAAAAACGAAGCACCCACCAACTTCGCACCCTTGAAGTTCACTTGCCGCAGGATTGACTGAGCACATTTCATTGTTTGCAATCTTATTAACTAGCTGCCTGAGTGTCACAAAAGTCCAGCAAACCTCACAGAACGGAACTATCTTTGCACCGACATGCAAAAACACAGACTATCAAACTTGCAACCCAAAAAATGAAAGACATGTGCAGACTATAAGCAAAACAGCTTTCTTAACATGGACTGACCAGACCAGTAAGTGCCAATATCTTGTTACTAGCTGCCTTAAGGACAAAAACTCACGCCCTTCCACTTCCCACACAATGCCCCATATGTCCACATCCAAAAACATGGGCGACCAAAAAATTAACAGACATTTGGGTATGTGGAGCAGGCTGCAGCCTGTGCCCACCCCTTCCTCCTTCCCATTGGACCTGTCAGTCTGAGATATGTATGCAAATGCCAATCTATGAGAGAACCAGAGCATTCAAAATGATACTAAAACATGCATATTAAATGTTAATAAAGCACCTACTGCTTTGAAGTCCTGCTTGATCAGGGTCCGGCCACTGAAATCCTTCCCAGAAAGGTCAAGTCCACGAGTGACCTCAACACCATAAGGACCACCACCCTTATCACAGAAAATACACAGACAAACAGATGCATTCAATGATTTAAGGTATTAAAATCCACAATCAATCAACCCAAAGTGGGATTTCCAGAAAAGATTTGTGTATAAAATAGTTAAACTGGTTACCTTAAAAGCAAGAGCTGGGTCAGAGAACATGAGTGTCGCAGCTAGCATTGCTGCAAATGTCACCTTCCCAATTTTGGGAATTGCGTCCTGATTGCAGCTTATGGGATGATGAAGCTGCCCACACAGAACACCAGACAAAGCTCTTGAATTTTCCAGCAAACAACACACATGTATTTATTCATCATATATGTGGAACATGTATGCAAGCATATTCATGTGATGTCAGGCAAAGAAGAGGCTGCACATGCCACAGTATTAACATGAGCGAGTGCCAAATGAATATCATGTCAACTGACTTTGGATCCCTGCAGAATTCTGCCTGGCAAATCTATGGCAGCTCCTTCTAAAAGCTGCTCCACACGACTCAACTTGGCATGCTTCCAAAGATCATTTTGAATCACCAAACAAAACAGGGAGTTTCCAAAGTATGCGGTTTCCAATCGAAATTCTATATGAAACAAAGTTATACTCAGAATCTACACGCTGCTCATAAGGGCACATCTTAGCTGTGAAAATACACTAAAATGCCATTTTCAGTAGGCACTTGGAGCAAGCAAGTAGAAGGAGGTGCCTGATTGTTTCCTGCATTGATCAGGAATCAAAAGAAGTTTTTAGCATTTTCCCATGTGAGAAAAAGGGCTCTCTTCCCTCGTTTTTCCCTATAGTATTCAACACCATGAGCTTATCCTCAAGAGAGGCACCATATGCCTAGGTAGGTGCAGCCGGGGCTGCAGGCCACCAGCCACAATATAACATTTTCCAGTGTGGGAAAAAGGGCTCTTTTTCCTTCGCTTTTCCCTGAAGTCATGAGCTTCTCCTCAAGAGGCATCACATACCCAGCTAGATGCTGCTGGGGGCAACGGGCTGCCGGCCCAGGGCCCTTGCCCCCAAACCAGATATGCAGTCGCTTCCTCCGCAAAAACTCATAATGTTGTTGCAATTCACAATGTGATAATTAGAATGGGTATTTGTCTAACACTTCTTGTGAACCTGGCATAAAACAGCTTTTGAACCTCCGAGATATCTGCAACAGCAGGGTGTTCACCGCTGTTTCTAATGGAATCTTTATCTCTAGTACATTGTTAATCTAGATGGTGTTTCACCCAAGAGAAGAAAAAAAGTGGGTGGACAAGGGGACGAAGACACACCTGCTGCGATGGCTTGGAAGGATGGCCGCCGTTATCTTGGGGGCATGCAGCTCGGACTCTTAGGCATGGCGATGAACGAAGGCAGCTGGTACCCAGCATGAGCGCAGCCATTGGAGAGAATGCACCGATATCGCAACTTCTCCTAGATTAGCTATATATATCTACATCTGGATCCTGTTATCCTCTCCCTTGGCTTTCATTTTCATTGAAGAAAGTAAGCCTTGCGTGTGGCGTTAGGCAAACGGAGTGCGGTTCACAGGAGTGTCCACGAAATTTTATTTAGCTTATAATCCACCAATCTACCTAACTTCACACCAACCCTACATGGCAAGCATCAAGTCATTTAAATCCAAAAACTAATAATTCAAAATAGAAATTTTAGCATAAGTCCAAAACTAATAGTTCGAAAACTAAATCTATAAATCTGTAAACTTAAAAAGGAAGGCCCAATATTACAAATTTCACCAAAAAATGATTTAAATATAGAAATTTTAGCATCAACTTGATTGTTGGAGAAGGACCAACATTACAACTTCCACCCAAAAAGGGAGGGGTTATCGAGATGGAGATGGTAACAAATCTATAAATCTATAAATAGGGAAACTTAAAAAGGATTTTAAATATAGAAATTTTAGTAGTAACTTGACCGCAAGAGAAGGCCCAACATTACAACTTCCACCAAAAAAGGGAGGGGTTATGAAGATGGAGATGGTAACCACTCAAGACTGGTGATTAATAAAAGCACATACACACACTTCATACAGCTCATGAGGTCGATGGTGATGGATGAGAGATTACCACTACAAAATGGAACAACCATGGATGGTTGCACTTTTCATTGGCATTGCAAGCCCATCGAGTAAGTCCACCTTTGATGTGATATCTCATAGCATGTCTCAAATCTGATTGCATGTCACTATTGCTGACTTGCATTGCGTTTTTTTGTTTTTTGCAATTTTTCTCAACTGGGAAGCCATTGCCATCATCAATATTTGTTCCGCCTTCAACTTTGTTCTAGGTTCACCCCTCTTTTTTGCAAGATAAAGATGATATGATATGATATGATAGCTTAAAATTTAGGCTTTTAAATTTTAGATTGGCCTAATCTGCTCTAAACAAAGGGCAAAAAAAGAATGAAATGTTTGTGCATATTAGGAGTAGCACTACCATCTCTCTCTCTCTCTCTCTCTCTCTCTCTCTCTCTCTCTCTCTCTCTCTCTCTCTCTCTCTCTCTCTCTCTCTCTCTCTCTCTCTCTCTCTCTCTCTCTCTCTCTCAAAAGCTAATGCTCACTGTTGGGTGTGGGGGCCTACAAGACCACCAAAGGCATGATGAAGGCTCCATCGGGCTACCTAAATAGAGAACAAGCTCTACATGTGTACAACTACATGAGCCTTGGGAGGGATGGGGGTGGTTGTGGTAGAAGAGGAAGCTTTAGAGGGCATAGTTATTGCCTTCTAAGGGGCAACCATTGGCACTTTTGTTGGAGGAGCAACCGTCTTGGGAGGGGCATGGGTGGTTGTGGGAGACTTCAAAGGGCGCAGCTACGGCCTTCTTAGGGGCAACCGCAGCAGCGCCTAGCATGGGGAAGAGGGATATACCTCCTGAAAGAGGAAGGAGGAGTGAACTTGAGGGGCAATATAACAAAGGGGGAGAGAGAGAGAGAGAGAGAGAGAGAGAGAGAGAGAGAGAGAGAGAGGCATTGACACATGGCACAGGTGAGAATCAATGATTACCAATAGTAACTCTCACACACAATTATTGAGAGTTATTGTTGGTAAACAATCACTCCCCAATGCCATGTATTAATGTATCTCTCTCTCCCCCCTCTCCCTTTACCATATTACGAGGCAATTGAAGCAGTTGTCGCACAGGATTCACACGGGGGTTCGTGAAGTCACTCATTGCAGGGACGCTTTGAGATGGGAGAGTGCAACGAAATAAAACTTATTCAGAAGAATTTTTGAATGAGGAAAACAAATTCTTGATTTAAAAAAATATAGGCAAAATACAAGTTCATAGATTTCGAACTGAGAGAGAAGAGAAGAAGGTGGGATGTCAAATTTTTTATGGAAGAATTTTGAGGAGCACGAAGCTCGACTAAGAAGCCTGATGACGCACAGAAGTGGTTGACGATCTTTAAAAAAAGGCGAGAAGCTTTAAGCTCAACTCAAGCCAATCTCCATAGCAACTCGCAACAACGAAAACTTCGATGTAGGCGAGGGGCTTAAAGCCCGTCCTCAAGCCTTCTCTTCAAAATTCGATGGCGGTCTCTGAAGAAGGCGAGGGATTCAAGCTCAACCTCAAGCCTTGCACACACTTGTTTTTGAAGATGCCCTTCTCCCCTCCTTGTCCTCCCTTTTATAGTTTTTCTCCACTTCCTCTCACGTGTGCTTTTTGGCTTTTTCATAAAAGCTTAAAGCTTTTAATGCCTTAGCTTTACAAAGCCTAAAATCTCAAATGATAAAGCCCAAAAATCAAAAAGCTTTAAGGCTAAAATAAGAACCACCCATCGCCAAACAGCTCTCGTCATCCCACCCTTAATTAGCGCCATGCACAATCAAGCATTTTAGGCACTGACATCTTTGCTTCGAGTTTCTCTGTGATGGCAGTACTAATAGTCTTGTTAATTGCCACTCCATTTCCACCTATGGATATTAGCTCTACATTCGTTTGCTGAACCTCATGCCTTTTACCACCCTCTCGAATATATGTCATCTTTGTATCTTATTGACCACATCTCATGCTGTTTTGCCTTCTCTCACTTTCTTAATCACCCTGCTTTATCTCTGAACACATTGGCTTCATAAAGCTTCAGTTCTGCCTAATGTTTTCTACCACCTTGTTCTCTGAGAGCTAAGGTCAATGTTTCTCCAAGTCCAACATTATAATAAGCAAGTGATAAGTTAGAACGGAAAAAAACCCTTCTGCCAGAGAGCTTATGTTTGTTTGCGCCATCGTCGTCTTCGTCATCATCACATCTTGCAGTTCTTCTTCTTCAGATGCTTCTTCTTCTTCTTCTTCTTCTTCTTCTTCTTCTTCTTCTTCTTCTTCTTCTTCTTCTTCTTCTTCTTCTTCTTCTTCTTCTTCTTCTTCTTCTTCTTCTTCTTCTTCTTCTTCTTCTTCTTCTTCTTCTTCTTCTTCTTCTTCTTCTTCTTCTTCTTCTTCTTCTTCTTCTTCATATTGCTTCTCTATGTAACATTGGACATCTCCAAATGTCCGTTTCAAGAGAATTTCCATAGTTCCTGGCTCATCAACTAGCTCATAAGGTGTTGTTGAGCTCTTGCGTGTTTGGTGCTTCATGGCTTCCTCGTGAAGCTCGTTTTCAATCTCGAACTTGAGGACTTCGACGAGATAGATGTCCGCAGAGCTGCCACCTCACAAGGAACTTTAGACACTAAACTAGATGGTAAATAGCGTTATAACTAGTAAATACACATTTTTTTTCTAGTTAGTAACTAGGGTTTTTTAAATTGGAGCTAGGTTTATAATTTTACTAGATAGATGTGAAGCTATAACTAGTAAAATAAGTGTCTATATGGTAAAGTAAGGCAAATTTATTGGATAAAATTATGAAGCTATGGATCATAGGATAATGTGCATGCATAGTAAATCAAAACAAATTTGTATAGAATGTCTAAAATAGTCATGCTTATATAGTCATGTTAAGTAATATACATCGCAATTGATAGGCCTAACCATCAACCATGTAGTCAATCTCAAATAAGACAATGTCGATACACACTTGTAATGGATATGTTTGTATGCATCCAAAATGTACATGTGCTATAAGATACATTTGTGCATTTTGATGACTTTTAATTCTTACTCACGTAGCACAAATAGTTTACACATCCATAAATAAAATATCATTTTTAATAATATAAATATTTCCTTGTCACATTAAAACAAAGAAGAATCTCATTCAATTCAACTCAATGCCATGGCTCTAAATCTTGAAATTCCCCTCAAATCCCCCTGAAGTGTGGGATATACCTAGCATCCATACAAGCACAAATAGTTATCAAAAGTTATTTGAGCCCCTTACAAACAAGGAGCATATCCATCCATTAGCAAAATAGAAATAGTTCAAATTGTAATAGCATTTTCCTTAAATGAAAGACATAGAACCTCTTGAGTATGCGGAAACTTGAAGAGGGGAGCTCTCAATAGATAGTCATGGCACATGGTCTATTAACTAGGGTAGTTGTATTAAGTTCATGAAAAAAGCAGCATTTCCTACCAACATGTGGCATATACTCCCACTTTCATGCATGTAGCATATTCAGGGGGTGAACAAGGAGTAAGAGATGATGGAACACATAGCACTAACATAAAGCAATAGAAGCAAGACAATGGGATGGAGATGGATTATGCTAACATTGTCGTTGCTAGCATAAACATGGAAGAGCTAGAGAAGAAGATGTGGGGTGACCAAAAATGTTTCAATGAGAATTAAAAGAGAGTCACAATAGAATTTGGGGAGCAAGTGCTATGTGCATGAGTGGTATCCTTGTTGCCATGCATTTGGCAAAGCAATGCTAAGTATTCTCTATGCAACATGTACATGTATTTTAAGGGAAGGTCCCCCTTGAGGATGAGTTTGCTAGATTGTTTTGGCTCACCTATGGATCAAAGTGGTGCTCGCATTGCTTGCCGTTAGACTTCTTTTGGGTCTTGCTTTCATCTAAAGCAAAAAGAGATTGGGTTTTGGGTTCACTTGTTTGGCTTAAAGTAAGCCTTAATTACATGCTTCCATGGCATCATGATTTTATTCCTAAGGAGATCTTGCAAATTGAATGCCCAATATGGGCTAGTTTTCATGGACTTCCTACTTTGCTAGATGGAGAAGTAATACTAGTAGAAGTGCTAGGTAGAGCGCTCTATGTTCTTACAATAATATCAACTAGTGGAGCAAGTGACCTCTTGTACTTTGGGATAAGAGGAAGAAGATCCTTGACATGCTCCAGATTTTTGATTGTAATGGGATTGAGTTGTTGGTCGATGTCAAATTCTCCCTCTTAAATACATGCTTCAAATGCAAAGAAGATGGGTGCTTTGCAAAGGAATGCCCAAAAAGGAATTGAGATAAGAAGAAGCAAAGGAAAAAATAGTGGAGATAAGGAAGAACCTCAAAAGAAGCAAAAAGGAAAAAACATAGGTTGAGAAGGGTAAATTCAAGGAAACAAACAAGCCTCAAAAGGAGGAACCTAAGGAGAAATCTAATTATCAGTCGTGATCCTAGAGATGCTGAAGTTAAAGCGGGATGGAAACAAATAATTTCAACCACCAAATTATTTGACGTCTAATGGAGGTAATAAATTTAAAAAATCCCTTTAAAAGCTTCTTGCAAATGTTTTGTTGACAAGGCTATTTTGCTATTTTGGATTATGGAGGTTCGAACAAAGATATAATGTTAATTAGTTGGCTCACTATGATCTCTTAGAATGTGAGGTGCCTAGGAAGTCCATCCAAGAAGGATGTGTTTAGTAGGAGAAAGAAATGGAAGCCCCTCTCTTTCAACATCTCCTTTCTAGAAAGGGAAGGATTCAACTTATAGCTGAAGGATTCTTGGAAACAAATCAACAATCCAATGTCTAATCCAACGTAGAACTAGATGAGATCCATTGCTATCATAACTAAGATTACCAATATGTATGGAAAAGATCAAGATTGACTTCAAAGAGGGTTGCATGTTAGTAGTTAGCAATGCAATGAGTATATTATTATGACTCTTTCTAAGTGTTCTAGTAATGGGATGTTTTATCAAATTCTCAAAGAAGTGGAGCATTACATGGAGGATTTGCAAAAACATAAAGGTGAAGTTACCAAAATTTAGTCTAAGGGAAATGGTATCTTATGGGACTGGTTCTTCAACCAATTAATTTTATGAATTGATGAAGCAAAAGAAGCAACAAGAGTTCATCACTATGATAGATGATGGAGGAGGAATCGTGGAATTTATGTAGGGATGTTTCATCCTCTTTGGAATGTATTTGTAAATGGTCTATGCTTAGGTCCATTTGAGGTAAAGATGTCGATGCCAAGGGGTGTCCCATTGTCCCATTACTCTTTGCTACCATAATCACCAACCCTTTGCTTAGGAATTTGGATTTGAAGGTGCAACATGGAGTAAGCAAGGGGCTTCCTATACCATTAAAAAGACACTTGGTCTCCCAATTCTTTGCCAACAATAACTTACCAATATTGTGCAAGTAGAGAGGCAACTAGTAGATGTATTTGATGAAAGTGTATGAAAGTTTTCTAGAGCTATCTGGGGTTGTGACTAATGTGAGCAAAAGCAAGCTTATTTACCTAAGATTGAATGAGTTAGCAAAGTTGCTAAGGGATCTAGGCTTCCAAGTAGCAAAATTGGAGCTGTAGTTGCTTGATTCTAAAGAATTTGGGTGCTTTCAAGATTTTTAGCATCAGACCTTAATTACTGAGCATATGATGGAGGAATTTATTTGATTATCTTGTACATTATGTATGTTGTGAGTCAAGTAACATGCAACAATGACAAAAAATGCATGCACAAGAAAGACCTAAATTTGGCATCATGAATCCAGTGAGATTAATGAAGGTTGAAGATCCATAGCCTAGATTATCATATAAGACACTAGAAGTGAAGTAGGACTCTTGTTTCACCGTGGAATATGCCTCCTGGCATCAATGATCCTAATGGGATTGAGTTGCTGGTCAATGTAGAATTCTCTCTCTTCTTGGTTACATGCTTTATATGCAAAGAACGTGGGTGCTTTGCAAAGGAATGGAGCTAAGAAGTGCCCAAGGAGAAAAGAGTGAAGATAAGAAAAAACTATTTTACTATTCAGGATTATGGAGGCTCAAACAAAGATACAATGTTAATTAGTTGGCTCTCTATGATCTCTCGGAATGTGAGGTTCCTAGGAAGTCCATCTAAGAAGGATTGGTTTAGTTGGAGAAAGAAATGGAAGCCAGTCTCTATTTAGGTTCAGCGCCTCCTCTCTAGAAAGGGAAGGATTCAACCCATAATTGAAGGATGCTTGGAATAATATGATAAGGTCTTAAGTTCTTATCTACACAGTAAAAAAACATGGTAAATTGCAAAGCACTCGACAGATAAAAAACTTCATAACTTGGAAGTTAGCTTAATACTCTTTTAGTGATAGTCATTAGGTTGAATGTTTTTGCATCTGCTTTGTAAAGTTGTTTTTATGGGCTAACTTGGAAGTTACCTAAGTGCCCTTTTAGTCCTCTGCATTGGAGTAAGGGGGCCCGAGTTTGTGACTCGTATTGGTTCCCCCACAGCCTCTAACTCTTGCATAAGAATTGAGTGAATTACTTTTTCACAACTTTTCAAATCATAAGTGAGGTTGGAAAAACTTAAAGCTTGAAATGAATAATAGGGAATGATTAAAAGATGGAGTGCCATCAATGTTATGCAAAAAATTAAAAGAGATATGTTCGGGATAATAATTAGGAATATTATTTGAGTCATTGAATATTGATGAGTTAACTACACTTTTATAAGAACATACCAACAATGGATCGTTAGGTTACTTGTTGAAATTTAAAGGTGCCAATGTCAACAACTTGTGCTTAGGCATGCCATTTATCAAGAGAGCATGCATGTGTTTGGGTTGGGGGCTATATATGCTAGTAAGTTAATAACACTCCTTTACAATTGTTCATATCTATCATAGGCCAAGTAACATGCATGTGTTTGGGTTGGGGACTTAATTACTGAGCATATGATGGAGGAATTGATTTGATTATCTTGTACATTATGTATGCTGTGAGCCAAGTAACATGCAATAATGACCAAAAATACATGCACAGGAAAGGCCTAATTTTGGCATCATGAATCCAATGAGATTAATGAAGATTGAAGATCCATAGCCTAGCTTATCGTATAAGACACTAGAAGTGAAGTAGGACTCTTGTTTCCTGCATTGTAACTAGGGCAATGGCCAACAATTAGAGAGGGATGGTCAATGCCAGCTTGAGTTGATCCAGACCACCTATAGGTGGATACACCTGAATTTGTGTGTTAACTTAAAGATAACAACTAAAAAATTTTAATGACGCCCTTTATGTAGTGATTAATGCTTGGAAATCTAAAGCCTAACATGCAATTATCTATATCTTTTTCTATCAAAATAGCTTGAAGAAATTCTAGTAAATGACTAAAGCATGTGTACAATTCTAGATCACTAGGAGGAGACTTAGCATCATTGCATAAATTCATGTAATGCATTGTTCACCACATTGTCCTTTGAACATAGTCCCCTGGCATAGTCCTTTGAGCTTGGTTCATGCAGGCTATCTAGTACACTCCTCAACCTATCCTCTTGAGAAGCTTGGTACAAGTAGGTTGTGTGGTAATCCTCTTGAGTAGCTTGGTACAAGTAAGTTGTTTTGGGTTTCAATAGGCATCCAACTTAAGTAGTAGCTATGCCCTAGACTCTAATGTCAAGAAGCATATTAGACTCAACTTGGGAGTGTATTCCTCATGCATCCCTCATGCATCTGTAACATACTTTGCTTGATGGGAAATTAGGAGCACCTTGATATTAAGACTCAAAGAAGATATATTCAAGAAATATAAGACTTGAAAAGGAAGTCAAATGGTACAAAGGATCAAAACAATAAATTCAAAATACCTTATTCTCTATTTTCTTTATTTTAAATGCTAAGGAAAAATCATCATTAGGAGCATTGGGTAGGCCCAAAAAAAGATGATAGAGAATTCCAAAGCCGTGGAGAAGAAAGGTCTAAGAAGATGGTTAGAAATTTTAAACTCATATGAAGAGGAATTCAAGGGGAAGTTATAGCTAGAGGTAAAAAGGTGATTCAAGCTAAGCACAATAAACATTTGGAATTCAGGAAGAATGATGTGTTCCTCAAGCAGCAGTAGATGGATTGGAGATCCATCTTCCCTAGGGAACATTGGAAGATATGGTAGAAATGCACTAGAAAAGTGTGGTCTAGTACTCCATAAACAAATTGAACACCCCTCTATGTAAGGTGTATATGCAGAAGCTAAACATGAAGGAGAGGCTCAATAAGTTTATAAAAATCCATGCATGGTGTGTCATGTGCCATCAATCTTGGGAGTCAATTCTCCATGTTCTCTGGCATTGCCTTGCAAGCAGACTTTGTCTAAAAGAACGTGACAGGGTGGATCACAATTGTAGGCCTTAATGTAGAGGTTATGATGAAGATGGCATTGTTTGGGGACAAAGGTGTATTGGATGAAGACATATTAAACCTATGGAATGTCATCAGGGCATTAACATTAGCACCATTTGGGCCAATAAGAATGCTCAAATATGGTCTACTATCTAGATAGACTGTAAGAGAAGTGCTTGCAACATGTAGAAAGATGAGGAGGAGAGAGCACATCTTCAAAGTGGGGGTATAAGCTCCTTAGAAAGACAAATTTTTGAAGCCTGTGGGAAGGCTTTTTGAAGCCCAATAGCATATTTTTCCATGAACCTCAAAATACTTTGTGATAGAACCTTCACATTAAAAGAAGGAAAGAGAGAATAGAGTTCTCTTTGATTTTCGCAACAGTGCGGGTACTCATTCAGACTGTGCATAATCGAGGGCTAACAATGGGGCAGGGGCTCTATTACTACATGCGACAATGCACATGAAGTAGATGAAGACATTATCGCATCCATCGACCTTGTGATAGTTCCAATGTTGATTGTCGTTTGAATATTGTGGGGCGCACAGTTTCTAGCCATGAAGAGGGCTCATGGCAGACACACGAGAAGATTGAGAGCTAGAAGATATACAGTCCACCGGATGCTTATCTTGCTTAATTCAGCACATCGAATGCCCTGTCTCTTATTAGAGATCAGACCTTATTAGCCAGAAGATATACAGGTATGTTTTGAGCATGTATGATGGCTTTTGATAGTCTTTATGTTTTGTAACTTTTAAGATTGAATGCTTCAATACAGAAAAGGGATCACACACTTTTAAGATGAATCACTCCACCAGGCAAGTCATGTGTTGCAAGTCTTCACAATGAGGGATCTATGATGATTGAGGATGCTCTTTAATGTCTTTAGCTGGAAATAGAAGATCGAGTTGCTCAAAGGGTTGGTTTCTCTGTTACTGAAGAACATAAGTCCATTTCTGAGATAACTGCTATTGAAGTTCTTAAAGGGACTGCATTTTGTGGTACCAAAAGAAGAGGGGGGTTGCTTCAAGAAGATGAATATGTGTGGATAGCATATCTGTGCCAGAGGGATGTTCAGCAAGAGGCAGGGAAGATAGTGTGAGAGAGGATAGAATATCTGTACCAAAGGGATGTTCAGCATATCTGTACTGGAGGAATACAATAAGAGGGGGTTCCAATTTTCAGCAAAGTATTTGAGCTATTGTACATTAGCAGAGGTTAATCTTGTTATTGAGGGGCTTCTCCCCTCATTTAAACAGGGAGAGATTCTTGTTGGACTGCTACAATTTCCAACATTTCTGACAAAGCATTGACATCAATTGCTTATTTGCTGGAGGCATCCCTGTAGGAATTGACTTGATAATGCATGTGGGCATTTGACAGTAGGGGAGCAACAAAGAAAAGGCAATCTGCTGCTCATGTCTTCCTTCAATATGTTATGATATGCTAGGTTGTAAAACATCACATGTCTGTATTTCCAACTCGTAGAGTTGCATCAGGATGCACAATTGCTTAAAAATTATTGATAGGATGGGCAGCATCACTATAGTGCAAGCATGAATTGTGCAATAAATACCACTTTAAGATCCATGGGTTTTAAAGATTGGTGTCATCCTTAGATCTGTTGTTGACATGAGGAGTGCGTCATTAGAAACTATCTAGGTATTACATTTGAGGTGTGGTTTGTTATGTGCGCAAAGACTTATGACTTTTCGTTAAGAGGAGTTGTTATTAGCTTCGAATGTGGATCATATTCCTGTTATGTTTTTCTTTTCATGTGAATAAGCTCTTGCACTTCGATTGTGGACAAAGTCACCTGTTTAGGTGAGGGACTGCGATAGAGGGCTCCGCACATTCAGTGGTTGGATGTTGCAGGAAGGGTGTTTTCAAGCAGATAGTACAATATGTTGACTTTAGAAGAGGGGGTACCATAATCAAAGAAGGCGGATGGAAAGAGAGACCTATTGCAGCGGATAATATAGAGGTGGCCATTTTCCTGTGTTTGGGGGTTGTAGCAGGTGAGGATGACAGTGAAGAATGGGATCAGCTGGGGGCTTTGAAAGGAAGCCAGATGGCCTGATTGAATCAAAGGGCAGCTGCATACATGACTACTATCACAGGTGTATTCAAGGAGAGCGCTGAATGAAAAAGGAGCCATGGACAACATCCTTTCTAAAATGTATTGAGGCAATAAAATCGAGAACACTATCACAATGAAGCCTTCATAGAGGTTCAAGATCGAGTTGATATCCTGTCATGTCATAGGAGACAATTTTTTGTGTCCTCTGAACTTCGTACATGCAAACAACACATCCCATTGTTGTGAAGCTGACTTCATTAGTTGGTTTCACTTGTCGAACTTTTTTGGTATCGCCTTCATTTCAGGTACCTATTGGCTTTCATACTATGGATGAGTTTATCCATTCAACTCTTTTATTGTTTCCATAGTTAATTATTTAAGTATGCATGCATGCAATGATCCGTAAAGTCAAGTTATGCCTACTCTGCAAGTGCATGATACATGAAATGAGTTCATGCATAAAGTGAGCATACTGATGGAAAATTGGGCTATGAAGGTGGATGAGACCATATGTTTTTTTTATCTGCAATATGCATAAAGGAATTGCATGTGCAATTTCATCCTTGTTATGGATATGAAAAATCTGTTGTGTTGGTGCTAATGCATTCTAATCTTATAGTAAATGAATAAATTTTGACATTCTAATAGAAAGGTAGGCAGTGTTTTCCTTATAGAAAGGTTAGTAGATTGGTAATGCAGCCTAAATTTTGACAGATGCATGATGGTTTGTTTTGTAGATAGCATCCCTAGTTGGTGGATTTGGGGGTATTGGATCTCACCCATGATGTATGGGCAAAATGCTTTGGCTATAATAACTGGATTTTTTGCACCTCGATGGGATAAGGTACAATTGCTAATAGTTCTATGACATGTCAGATGCTCTGTTACGTTACCGCTCTTTAAAGAAAACATGTTGTTACCTTAGTTACATTTGTGTTGTTATCACCAATATCGCATAGAAATGCAACATATGAACAAGTTATACTTCTTCTACTATCACTGATTTTGAATGCAATTGCAATTTATGAACAACCATTCAATGATCCTTTAGTAGCTCCTACTATTGGCAAAGTTGTACTAGTAGGGCGTGACATATTGGTGTTTTGATTTTCTTCTAAACTAGTATGACATAGACATGAAGAGTGAGTAAACATGGAGATTAACAATTTGAAAAGGTTAATTGTATTGTGTGTAGGGTACATACCTTATTACATCTATGTCTGCATATTTCATGTGTGTTTGTAGATTGATGTGTAGTGTGTTTTACGAGCCTATGTGTAGACATAAGGACCATTTGCAGTTACTAGCTTTGGTTTTATGCATGTGTGCAAACATGCATTAGTCAATTCATTTTGTATCCTTATGTTCATGTTGATGGATTATGTAGAAGGTTTTATGTATTTGTTTGTTGTGTGTAAACTGTTAGGTACAAGATTAATGAAAATGAACCAATAGGTTTTTTTGGTGTGACTTTATTTGGCTTTGTTTGTATTGTTTGGTTTTTTTATTGTGGGTCCTTTAATTTTTGGTGGCGAGCTCAGGTCACTCTCATGGTCAACTATGATCTGCCAGTAAAAAATGAATATCCCCATGAGCCAGACTATGAACTATACTTGCATAGAATTAAAAGATGCGGTCAGTTTGGCAAAAAAGGTATTGCAACACATGTAGAGCTTGGAAGCAGCATGATTGGAGTTGAGCTTTTTACCAGCATGCAGTAGAAGGGCATTGACCCAGAGAGGATTAGCTTCTTGTCCATTCTACGGGCATGTAGTGCTGTTCGAGCTGCAATGTATGGCAAATCAATACATGATATGGTGCTCAAATGTGGACTTGAATCAGATGTTGAGGTTATGAATACTATCATTGACATGTACACAAAGTGTACAAGTCTGGTGGAGGCACATAAAGTCTTTGACAGGTTGTCATGTAGAGATGTAGTGCCATGAAATATATGAGCTTGTCAATGAAATGCAGAAAGAGGGCAAAAAACCTCATATATTCTCATTTGCAAGCATTCTGAAAGCATGCGCAAGCCTAGGAGCTTTGGAACCAGGCAGGTGGATACTTGACCAGATTATCGGAAGTGGATATGAATCAAATGTTCCAATTGGTACTGCACTTGCTGACATGTATGCAAAGTGTGGCCTTCCAGTAGAGGTACGATTATTATTTAATCAACTAAAAAATCCACATTTGCTGTCATGGACTGCAATGATTTTAGGGTACATGGCAGTTGGTAAACATATCATTGCTCCTAAACAGTACGTGAGAATGCTTCAATAGGGTATAATGCCTAATAATGACCTATTTTCATCCATTTTAAAGGCATGTGGGAGCCATCATTATCCTTGTTTGAAAGTTTGAAGAAAGATGTAAAATACCATCATTCTCCTTGTAAAAGTTAACTAACATGCCTTATTCAATTGAATGTTCTAAATCTACAGAATTAGCAACTATTTTAAAAGACATTCTAGTGGAGAGTTTATATTTGACAATGGTAAACGACCTACGTACGAGACAGGGTGGTTGTGTCAACCCTGAAGTGACAGGACTTATGCACAGGTTGGCAGCATCACGGATAGGACACGTTGGTGCAAAAGACAGGCTATGGATAGGCACAGCTCTGCATATGAGCTATCAAAACTGGACAGTCACAGGTGCAGGCTGCCAGCAGACCTTGGTCAAGAGCAATCGGGGCCATAGACCCTGCAAAATTTGGTTTAGAATGCAAAGAAATCTGTTCACAAACACAAAGGGATACACGTAGTCTGCAGGACAGCTTGCTTTTTCCTACAGATGCTTTTAGGGTTTTGCTTTTGCAACAGGTACAATCAAGGGCAGAATCATTAAGGGGCAAAGGGCAGCAACCTTGAAGATAGACCTGCAGCCAAGCACCGTGGCACTGGGAGAATAACTAGTCATAGGGTGATATCACTCACATCCACACATCACTGTCCTGCCTTCTCATGTTGGTGAGTACTATCATGTTTGAGATCAAAGTATGGCTAGTCAAGAAAATAATATGTACTGCTCTTCTGCAACCACCTTTTAGCATGATCACACCTGGAAGTGAACTTGTCCTTGTGCTTTCTTTAAGTTCAGCTGTTTGTGATTCCTAAACTTTTGAACATGGGGGCATGCTCTGTGTTCGTTGCACTCAAGGGAGATTAATTTATGTAAAGCTTTGAATACATTGGGGATGATGCTTAACTTTGTAGATGTGCGGACTCAAGGAATGTATCAATTAATGGAACTAGGATTTTTAGGCCTCATCTTCTCTTGTTTTAGTGAAGATGCCAACAAGGTTGGGTTCACTTCTTTATATTAACCGTTAGTTGGTCCTAAGATTAGATTAAAGTTTTGATGTGGATTCTAGAGAAGCTTTAAGTGGATATTGGGGTGTCAGTACTTGCCATTAGTATTAAATGGCAGCTTGTTTGAATTTGACTAATCATTGATCAATGTTGTCCTAGATGGCCAGGATTTGGCTCTGTCAATGTAGAATCTAGAGCTCCGAACTTCAAGCATGGTTGTAGGAGTAGATGGCCTTGGAAGTGAACATGCATTTGACTCAAATTCATCATCAAGTCCTAATTGGTCTAGGTCTTCAATTGAAAAACCCTTAGCCACTATCAAGAAGAGGGGCCCTCTTCTAGTATTTGTACATTGATATGTCGATTCGTCTCAACATGCATATCCTATGCAACAAGTTGGAGCCCTCACTCAACAACATTTGGCTATGTTGATGCCATGCATACATGAAGCTTTGGAGAACAACGATTGGGCAACAAGGAAGGTAGCAACTAAAACACTTACTTGCATTGGTTTCAATCTTGGTCTTGCATTAATGTCTTTTAGGTCAACCACCTTGAGTATCCTTGAATCTTGTCAGTTTGACAAGGTTTGTGCTTTACCATTCTCTAATTTGCTTTTGATGCTTTTTGTTGCATTCTTGAAAGACACACTTTATCTATGAATATATAATTTCAGATTATTTCCTTGCTTAGATGAAACCAATAAGAGACAATATGCATGATGCAACACAACTATGGAAAAACCTTCCAGGGGGATAGATTTTGAATCTCCTTCATGTACCAAAGAAAGCTGGTTTTTTTTTTTGAAATATATCTAGTTGTCTAGTTGTGCAACCTATTTGGAGGAGGTTGTGGGACTACAATAGAAAGGCATATCTAGTTGTCTAGTTGTGCTTCTCATGCTTTGAGTGGTGACAAATTATCATTTCTTTTAGTGAATGAAGCTTTAGATTTGTCTTATTAGTCAAAAAATGTAGGTTTAGAGGTGTTTAGAGTATTATAGTAGGTATGTTATAACAGCTATAGATAGATTGCTCTCTTGATCCATGGCATTCCCTATAATAGCTATAGATAGATTGCTCTAGCTCCTGTTGCCAATGCCAGCCCTTATTATAGATGCTGTAAAACATGGTGAAGCAAAGAGAATGTAGTGTTCAAGATAAAACTTTTTTAGTGGATTCAATCACAATTCTATTGCTAACAATACAACATTATGAACAAATCGTGATTAGTTTGCTTAACATGATATATTAGTGTGGTAATGGCTTGTATTAATGGTTCCGACTAGTTTTCTTATATAGGAAAATTTTACTATATATATGGTTTCAACTAGTTTTCTTATCTAGGAATATTTTACTAGATCATCAACTAGGAATTTTAAAAAAAAATTATATAGAAATATTTTACTAGATCACTAACTTGTAAAGTGTTCCATTTTTACTAGTTGAGACTTTTTCTACATACTTTGATAAGTATCTAGAAAATCTCTATTTTTTACTGCATGGAAAGGTGTTTAAAGTTCCTTGTGCCTGATCATTATAATCATTAAATCTAGGAATATTTTACTAGATCATCAACTAGGAATTTAAAAAAAAATTATATAGAAATATTTTACTAGATCACTAACTTGTAAAGTGTTCCATTTTTACTAGTTGAGACTTTTTCTAAATACTTTGATAAGTATCTAGAAAATCTCTATTTTTTACTGCATGGAAAGGTGTTTAAAGTTCCTTGTGCCTGATCATTATAATCATTAAATTATATCCATTCATTCATAGAGACATTGCGAGTCACGTTGTTTTAACAAGCTAGCTTATTTCGAATGTTGAATACATTATTTATGTTGCTATGAGAACCATCTGAGATGCATGTTGTGCCAGGTGGGAGAAAGAGCGGACGGTGCAAGGAATCTTTATGCAATAATACCATTACCAATGCAATGGTGCTATGCCATCATTAGACATACTCTACACAAAGCTTAAAAACCCTATCGAGCATAACCCAAACCTGATCTAGGTCACCCATCCCAACAAGTATACCTCCACAAGCATGTAAAGTAGGCATATTCCAAAGGAAAGGCTAATGTATTAGAGTCGTAAAATGGTGCACTCCTTCTCGTAATTGTTGAATGTAGTGCTACATTTGTTACCATTCACTGCAAGACCCTAATTGACCAGACTTCCATCTAAATTATACTCTTTACCCAAGGGCTCCATAACTAATTGTTGCAAATACCAACCAAATAATAGCAAGCTATCTTTGTACAATAAAACAACCATGTCCTTGGATCCCACTCCATCACATGACCAATATCAACAAAGTGCCAACAAAGCTGCAGGTCCCCTCTTAATGATAGCAAGTCGCATGGAGAAAGTCCAAAGCCAAGCTGTTCTTTTCCTTGGATCTTTGAGTCTTCAAAACGGATACCTTCATGTGAACCTATTTTTTCATGCAATGTGCCCTATCAAGAATATGCTTTAGAAGAGTATTTCGTGCCCAATCATTCATGCGGTTTGCAAATTAAAATCCATGCAATGCAATCAATCAAACGATGCTTCCACACAAAAAATTATGAATGCATTGAAGAAATTGTGCCTAGCCTAACTACATGTGCTCATGCATCATGCAAATGCAAACAAAAAGACACAGACAATGGAAAATAAATTCCTAATGATGTTGACTAATGTGTTCAAATTCTTGGTGAAAAATTATGCCCTCAGGTTTGCAATGGTGGATGCACAACGTCACAACATTGTGATTCACATTGGACAACTCATCAATGATGAAGAGCACTGACTCTACCCATCTAAATGTGAGATCTTGCTTCAAACCTAGCAAGGATTGAATAGATTCCCCTTGATGTTGATTCTAAGGCCCGAGATGGGATCATCTCGAGGCAACAACATTTTGCCAGGCAATATGTGTGTGTGTGTGTGTGTGTTGGGGGGATGTTTGAGATAGGGAGTAGTGAGTTACAAGAGAGGGAGGATTGTGTTATGAGAGAGGGGGAGAGTTACGAGAGTACTCTCTCTCCCTCACACATGTGAGAGTTACTCTCTCTTCTCACCCCCTCCCTCCACAAAGTTACAACACCAATGGATCTATTGTAAATGTTATTAGTTACAATGATCCCATAAGAAAAAGTTAGTTCCTTGATCTCTCTCTAAAGGTGCCATGAAAATTGTGTGTATGCCATGCAAAATAAAAGTTGGACAATTTGATGATACATTTAGAAAAGAATGTGTGTGCTCTTTGGAAAAATACAAAATGAAGAAGTTGGTAAGTGCCCTTTAAATTTAAAGCCTACAAAATAGCTAATGTGAAGAGACATGCATAATCTTATAAAATGCTCTCCCCAAAAACCCTAACAGAAAGAAAGATAGGAAGAAAAAAGGGAGGGAGGAAGGGAGTGAGAAAACACATGAAGCTATTCATAGTTAGCTTTGCAATGATATGTGTGTGCTTATGTGCCCACGTGTGTCCTATGAATGAATGCATGTACATATATTTTTTTCTTTCTCATTTCAACTTTGCATATTTTTTATGCTCAAAGGATGGCACCAAATTTGTGTCCTTTGTCAAGGGAACGAGTTCTACAATTGCATATATTAAAATCAACAAGAGTTAATCGAAGACACAATGCTAGGCTTCTCACTCAATTATGAACCTTCAATATAGGTCTTTCTTCTATTTTTTGAATAAAAAATATTTGTTTGGTCTATGATTTCTTGAAAGTTTCCAAATCACACAAGTAGTGATTGGTAAAGCAAGCATGGTGTAATCAAGATAAGGGGGAACATAATCCAAGTGCTTTCGTGTAGCTATCTTCAATGGTGTACATGTTTCCTTGCATGCTAGATGGACATCCATATTCTTTCGAGGTTCTTCATTTTACTATAATTTCTTTAAGATTAGAATATATGATTTTTATTTTAATGTTCAAATGATTTTGTGCATTTCAAAACCCATTTGGAAATTGTATTAAGCAATCCAATTTTGCCTTTTTAACAAATATGAAGGTTAGGAACCCTAATGCCACGATAGAGACATCTAATAGTGACGCCCCAGAGGTTGTGTTTTCTACTCCACAAAGATGTATCAATGTCAAGCAAGCCAAGGAAATCACCAGGGGTAGAGCCTTTAAGAGAGCCTTGGTTGCTATTTGCAAAAGCAATCACTCACGTGGTGAGTTGCATGGCATCCTTGCGCACAAGCTCCATTCTTGTGGGAAAAAGTTGAGTGATGTTGTGTGGGCTAGGGAAATATTGAGGCACATCTCCAATGTGGCACAACAAGGCAACTCTTGGAAGATTGGCGTCGATGCTACACTTCAAGGCTTATTGGACATTGCCTCAGGCATACAAAAGGACACCAGTGAGCTGTATTTTGAGATGTGGGGTATGCTATGGGGTGGGCTAGAGGGGCTGATCGTGTGCCCCTCACGTTGTAGAGACTGCTACCACAATCTTGGAAGCTTCAACTTGATAAGTTTGTGGATGAGATTGCGAACCTTAGGTCTTATCTTGGGCGTTTGAATGCAGCCACTATAAGGATTGAGAATGATATGGCAACTAGGGTGGCCGCAAATGTTGTGCATGGTTCCATCCACAATGCCCATCATGTTGTTGATAGTACTAGCATGGTTAATAGGTCATCTAGATTTCAGTGTTAGGTTTCTCTTCACAGGGATTACTTAAATCATGCTCTTACTTTGGTGTTGTTCATGTAATCAATTTTATCAATTTTGGTGTTTTGATAGTGGTGACGTTTTTAATATCCTCTTCTACATTTGTGGAAGTATTTGATCTCTCTCTCTCTCTCTCTCTCTCTCTCTCTCTCTCTCTCTCTCTCTCTCTCTCTCTCTCTCTCTCTCTCTCTCTCTCTCTCTCTCTCTCTCTCTCTCTCTCTCTCTCTCTCTCTCTCTCTCTCTCTCTCTCTCTCTCTCTCTCTCACATTGTACATACCTATATGCACACGTATGTACATAGTGTTTAGTTATAGATATATACATCTCTCTATCTCTATCTCTCACACATATGTACGTAGTGTATAGTTATAAATGCCCCATGGATGCATGCGCATACAGATATTTTTATGTTTCTCATTTCAACTATGCATTTTTTTTTATCACAGCCCTTGATAATATTGTTTTTGGAGAATGGCACCAAGTTTAAATACATTGTTAAGAGAGCCAATTCTACAGTTGCGTACATTATGGTTCAACTCAACAAGAGAAATCAAAAAGCTAGATTTGATTATTTCAATGCAGCACATCTTTCATTGTGTAGACTAAATGGGGTTCCTTTGGCACTCTCCATTCCTCAAAATGCAAATCCTCATGAAACCCATAATATTCCATTGTCCAAATGCACATATGCATGCAAGTCCATTAGCAAAAGTGCAACATATTGGCTTCTACATTTTCCAAATACCGTTAGTCACACAACATATGCTAGAACCATTTTTTTATGCTAACAATGGAAGACCTCTTTCTCTCCTCCATGAGATATCTTAGATGGAATTGCATCCTGTAGTGTGTGTGTTGTGTTATCAAGATCCTGGATTGCACAATCTTGCAGGAATGGACAAGTTATGCTCTAAGTGTCATGCAAAGATTTGGTCTTCTGAGTGTAGAGATGTTTGTGGTTTCGACTATGGGGAAGCATAGTTGCAAGAATGGAAAGGTCTCATTACCCCCCCCCCCCCCCCCCCCTTCAAGAACCTCCCAAGCCCTTGCATGGTTTGCTGGTTGGGAATAATTGTGAGAATAGAGAGTTTAAGAAACATATGCATGCCTACAATCCTACCCTTGCTTTTGTATCATTGGGTGTCGAGATAGATGAGTCATTTCTTGGAGCTAGGAATGGATCCACCTTTCAAGTTCATGGCTGTATTTATCACCATATTGGAGCAATGATACTTAATGCTACCAATTGTGTGAGACCAAAATTTACATAGTTATATGTTTATGATACTGACCATGAGCTTCAAAATAGGATGTCCATAATGCCAACCTTGATTTGGGTGTATTGTCAGCATTACAAGCAACGATACATACTTGCAATGTTTACACTCAAGTCTTTCAAACTGTGCAAGAGATGCTTTTAGAAAATCCCACTGTAGAGATAAGAATGACTATTTCTAAAGGACATGCAACCTCAAGACAATACTCTATGCCAACTACCAATGACATTACTGTTATCATGCCAGCTCAAGGCAATGATGAGAGATTGCATCATTGCAACATAAACATTTACACACAGAATGGCATATATGTCACTATATCAAACTTGAATTGAAGCCACATGCCATAGTTGTATGTTCTTCTGTTTTCCAATGGAGAGGATGGCTGGTACTTGAAAATCCCATACTCTATAATGGACAATAGTGTGCATTTGGAAAGTGTGGATAAAAAAGAATGTGTTACATAAATGGAATACTATGCATAACGCATTCAGGTTTGAGATGACACCATTGCGTGCATGCTGAGAGGTGGGAGACTATTACATCAATTTATGGTGGATGCATATTATAGCATTGAATAGTAAAGATTAATATGATGTCATCTTAATCAATCCACTTTGTGTGCTAAGGTGTATTTGGGCCTCATTAACATGATTCTGCTATTGATAGGTAGAATGCTGTTCTTGGAAGATCTGTTGGTAAATGCATTGTTCTTCCATCATCCTTTACTAGAGGGATTTGACACACATACCGACTATATCAAGATTCCATGGCCATTATTTGTAGTTGAGGTAAACCTAATCTCTTCATCGCCTTCACATTTAATGCAAGGTGGGTGGAGATTAGGGATGCTCTATTGCTACTTGGTCAGACAGTGCATGATAGGGCCAAACTTTACCTATATATTCTTTTATAAAAAACATAAGGATATGATGGAAACACGTGAAGAAAAGTTTGTTTGGCAAAGTTGTAGGCTATGTGATTGTACTGGAGCTCCAAAAGCATGGCTTAGCACACTCACATACACTTCTTATATGCATGATGCTTTCAGGCCTAAGGAGGTTGATCACTACGATAGGATGGTTTGTGCTGAGCTTCCAAAACAACCAAGAGAAATTTCCATAATTATTTGAAACCATTGTCGCTTGCAACATACATGGCCCGTGTGGCCATCTAGGTCCCAAGAATCCTTGAATGGTGAATGGAAAATGTTTGAGGCATTACCTATGCACATATGCAAATCCGACAATTGAAGATGATCATGGTTACCCAATTTATATGAGAAGAAATGATGGGAGAGGTGTCTTAGTAAGAGGTGTCTACCTTGTGGGTTGTGCCTTACAATCCTTACATGTCTAAAAGATATAGAGTGCACATTAATGTGGAGGTTTTACAGCAATTGATATTGTTGATGAGATATAGATGTACCTTGATGCTCGGCATGTTTCTCCATCCCAAGCATGTTAGAGGATATTTGAATGCTAGCTACATGATGAGAAGCCAAATGTCATATGTTTGCATGTCCACTTGCCAAGGGAAAATGTGCTCACCTTCCATGACAATGATGATATATGACAAGTTATCTCTAATGCTAGAATGTAGCATACAACTTTGGCAGAGTGGTTTGTTTGCAACCAAAATCATGCAGAGGCAAATGTGGTGTTGTACTAGGAGTTTCCTTGATGCTAGGTTTAGAATGAAACATGAAATTTTTGGAAAGAAAGGAGCAATTTGTGGTTGCATCTACTTCGTCTTCCCTTCTGCAGGGGTGAGCTCTACTACTTGAGAATGTTTCTCACACTAAGTGTAGGGGTCACAAGTCATTTGAGGATTTGCACATAGTTGATGGAGTTTTGTGTCCAACTTTCAAAGCTACTTACATAGCTGAGGGATTACTAGAGAATGAAAATGAATGGTACACCTGCATGGAGGAGGCTGTGGTGGTCCATACAAGCAAAAAAATCGTGTGTTGTTTGCAACACTACTTGTTTTTTGTGACCCTATGCATCCTGTCTAGTTGTGGGAATGATTGGAGGTTGTGATGATAGATGATATACTACGTGGCTTGGTTGGCGGTTTCTACTCATGGCCATTGTCGAAATGCTTAATAATTGGCTTTCAATTTGGGTTTGATGCATTTGGAAGACATCTTGTGGCAACATGGGCAAAGTTTGGCACAATTCAATGGAATGATTGAAATTGATAGATCTTTGGTGTCAAATACAAGAAACCCTTTGGTTCACGAGGAGCTAGATATTGACATTGAGAGCCAACAAGATAAAATGATGTCTATGGAATCCAAATTGAATGAATGTCAAAAAAGGGCATGCTTTATTGTGCTTGATGCTACCGCCTTCTCACGTGAAATTATTTTCTTTTTGTATGGGCATGGTGGTTCAAGAAAAACATATTTGCACAATTCCTTGCTTACAAAATTGAGAGGTGTGGAAAAAGTCAAGCTAGTAATAGCATCGTTTGGAATTTTTGCATTGTTGTTGCCGAAGGGACAAACAACACACTCAAGGTGTAAGATTCCCCTTGAGTGAGTAACTCATTGTGCAATATTTTGGTGCAATGGCAACTTACATAATTGTTGAGGGTGGCATGTCTAATTATTTGGGATGAGGCACCAATGATGCATTGGCATGCTTTTGAGGCATTGGATAGAGCATTGAAGGATATCATGGCATGCGATATGCCATTTGGAGGCAAAGTCATTCTCTTTGATGGAGATTTTTGTCAGATCCCACCTATGGTGCCAAAGGGTGGTCATGAGGAAATGATTGATACAACCCTTTGTCTTTCTCCTTTGTGGAATTGTATGCATATTTTACGTTTGTCTCAAAATATATGAGTTTCCATGCAAGATGAAAATCATAATTTTGTTGAATGGCTTCTCTCTTAGTGATGGTCAAAATTTTTTGGATGGCGATAACTCTGTTGCTATTCCGACACATATGGTTTTGCAAGATGCAACCATGGATGGTCTCATCTCACATGTTTGCATGGACATCCATTGTGAGGAAGACTATGCCTATTTTTTCAAAGGACATGCTATCTTGGCCTCTAAAAACAAGGGTGTTGATGCATTGAACACGATTGCCTTGCGAGAAATGCCAAGGGATTATCATATGTATTATAGTGTTGATTTTATAGTTGAGACTAATGCAAATTCCTTCCTTTACTCAAGCGAGTATTTAAACTCCATCAATCTTGGGGGTGGTTTTCCATCGCATTGCCTGCTTGTTGAAAAAAGATGTGTTGGTGATGCTATTGAGAAATTTGAATCTTGCTATGGGCCTTTGCAATGCTACAAGATTGATATGCTAGCGGTTTCATAGAAAAGTCCTAGAGGCTGAGATTATCACTGGAACTTATGTCAGTGTTGTCGTCTTCATACCTAGGATAATATTTATTATGATATCTACAAGGTTGCCCTTCATCATGCATAGAAAATTTCCTATCTGGTTAGCTTTTGCTATGACTATTAACAAGTTTCAAGGACGAACATTGACCTCATTGGGTTTGTATCTTGGGACGACGACATTCTCTCATGGTCAGGTCTATGTTGCTTTCAATTGAGTGAGATTCGGTACTTCCACAAAGGTTTTGTTAGAAGATAGGAGTGCAAAGTCTCATACCACTACAAACATTGTGTACCCAAAGGTGTTGCAAAAAGCTAGATGATTTTGGTTTGGTGTTGCTATTTCAAACATTATTCATTTTGCATCATGTGAAAAGAGTTGTAACTATGAAAGTGTTTTAAGAGATGCTATAGAGGTTTTCTTATAATAACTAACTGTGTTTTTGCCTACATGTCCATCTTATGTTCCACAACCTTGCAATTCTTTTGACAAAATTTTCCCTTTTTTATTGGTAGGGTATGTGAATTGTCAAGTACTATTTTGTTGTTTAGTGTTTTGCATTATAATGGAGTGTGGGCAATCCTCTGTTCCTGTTATGCATATTGCAATTTCCAAACTAATGCTTGCAACGTCTCCCAATACAATAGATGCAATTAATGTGAAAGATATTGGGAAAACCACATCTTGACAATGCTTACCTTATTAGTGCCATTTTGTAGGGTATGTGTTGCTCCCAGTCTTGTGTTTCTTTAACATTTCAGTGTTTGGAACTTTGCATGGCTTCTTTGTGTAACATTGAGATGTGTTTGAAAATGGTGTATGTGCCTATTCCTTAAGTCCAAGTCTTTTGTAACAGTGGAAGAGGGCGTGATGTTGCTCCTACAACCAGTAGATGAGGTGGGGTGAGATCTGCGTCATTGCAACCCTAAGCATTTAAGAACTATGGAGCTGATGAGCAGTTCTTCTTCGGCATGGGTTTTTGAAAATTTGATGCTAAAGTTGAGAAATTGATTAGTCAATTTGGGCAACTCATGCAATCCTTCTCAAAGGAAATACAAATGTAGACTACATGCCTACATGATGTTCTAAGGGAGTAGCAAACTACACATCTTTGCCTCCATAGCATTGTTGGAGAGTTGTGTTGTGAGTTAAAAGGTGCAAGACGATTGGTGGATAGCATGCTGAAGAGAGAGAGAGGCATGATTCAAGGGGATCAGACAGTGTGATAATTAATTTAGCTAATGAGGAGAATACTGAGCAAGTTATGCTTTTGAAGAATTAAGTTTCATCTTTTAAATTGTTTGTTGCTAGGTTTAATGGCTTGTTGACATTAATGAGTTGGTCATTCCAAGCAAATTGAGAGATGGAATTAGCTCATCATAAACGTTTGGGAATATCTCTCCATTGTGGGTTGGCATTCCATTGTGGGAGTGGAAATTGAAATTGGCTCCACTCATTCAAGGGAGAATAGTACGATGTGGGTTTTTGCATATGAATGTGTTGGCATTTCTAATTTGTAAATTCTCCACAAATCAAGCTAGCAAAATTAATGCTAATTTGTGAAAATATTAATTTTCTAAAAAATTACATAAGTTTTTCTCTATGTATATGTTTTGTTATTGATTTGACGAAATAGAGTTATTATTTAATGTTAAGTTGGATTACATGTTGTCCTTAAAAATGGTATTCACTTTGATGCTTGAGGTGAGTTCAACGTTTTCAAAAATGTTCATATATAAAGTTTGATTTCTACAATTTGATATAAATTGCTTATTTTTTCACTCCTTGTTGTGCTCAATATCCCGACTTTTTCCATTGGCTTCTTCAGATGTCTACCCTCGTCTACACATATTACCTCACATAAAATACTCAATCGTGTCTCCAGGAATAATATACCTCTATGTTGTTGGATCCCATAATGTGCATGAGCCTTGCTCACACTATCAAATGTTTGCCAACACTCCCATACTTGGATTCTTCTAGTCCAACATTCGTGGAGATTTAGTATGGGACTTATGTCAGTGCTTTTATGTTTTTGCCCCATTGAATGCATTCTTGATTCAAAAAAGACATTCTTTGTGCATCCCACAATTTTGGAAGCATCATGAATTCATGAAATTTTCATGCTTGATTAGGGTGCATCAAATGCACTAGACATTATTGTGTCTTATGGAGCTAAGATTCATGCTCATGCGCCTTCTTCTAACTTAGGTAATTGTAACTAAGTTTCTATTTCATTTTAATTCTTCTTTGATACAAGTCTCCAATGATACATGATTAACGTGTTCGTTTCAAGTAAAATCAAGTTTAAAGAGTGTGATCATTGCAACCGTTCATGTAGAGACAACATGGGAGCATCATCGCTACACAATGTCATCAATGCTTTGATGCTCTCAAACAAGGTCCCTTTGCAAAAAAGAAAACTATTTTGAATGGTTTTATAATTATTGGTGTACTTTTAGCTTGCCTTCATTGACTATGATGTAGTCAATTACTCAATGCTTTTGCCAAATGCACTTTCACCTTTCAATTGTTCTATGCCTCTATGACATTGATCTCGCCGAGGTGTACTTTGCCATGTTTTTTGAGAGAACATCTACAATTTCATGAACATGCACATGACTAATTGAAACAAGTCTTAGAGATGGGTTGCAGGAATGGTAACTCACCTTGCTTTCTTTGGAACATTTAAATCTTGAAATTCATATATTTGTGTGTACAATGCCCTTTCAAAAAAAAGAAAGATTTTTGAAACAAATGTGAAGTGAGTGAGATGTAGCCTCACAAGCTTCACAATGATGCCAACCACGCGAAGCACAATAGCTGGTGTGGCCCACACTGGCTAGTGTTTTTTATATGCAAAACAAAAACCTTTGGACATGTGAAATTGTATTTTTTTCTCAATACTTAAAGTTCACAATTTTATTGACTAAAAATTTTAATGCATTTTACAATCAAGCTCATAATTTAATTGGCAAAAACCTTGTACCAAAAAATCCTTCATTCTACAAATAAAGTTGATTGTAAAATGACGTATTTTTATATTATAGTTTGCATCCTCAATGTCAAACGAAAATCTAAGATAATAGAGAGAGAGTTAACGAATCATAGAAGATAGCTCTATTCATATTACAAAATGAGAGGCAACTACCTTGAAGCTATATCGAGTGTTTATTACTAGAAGCTTAACTATTGTCTTGACATTGGATAAGACACATAAGCCCAACGGACATGTTCTTATACAATGTAAGGTATGCATACGTCCCAAAATTTCACTATAGGAGTCATCTTCAAACAAAAAGGCGTCACTCACACATTAAAGAGAGAGGTTACATTAGCTTCACAATAATCTACAAGTTAAGGTTGGGAAGTACCATAGATAATAGAAATCATCATTAAAGCTTCCATATGGTGTGCTATATCTAGAACTTTTCTATTGCATGTCTTGATTAAGTATTGAAAAAAAATCCTCTTTCATAAATGACAATGTTAGAATAGTGCAACAATGCAATTTGACTAACCTTTAACAAGTTTTGATACTTCTTGCATAGCATTGGATTGAAGCTAATTCGAGTCTAAGTATCTTTTAAAGCTAGGGTTTTCCAATCCAAGGAACAGACTTTGAAAATCTAAAATTCTCTCTTTAAGCTCATACCATTAACCACACCTTCACATACATGACCATCGATTGTTTTAGGAGATGCGTAAAAGTCAATCAAGGCATTCACTTCTTCCATCCTATACATCTTAAAAAGTTGTCCAACGGGGAAGGAAGAGGGATATAATATGTTTAAGTCCTTCAACATGGAGTTTTCTTCAAACCTCTATCTCAAAGCATCCAATAATAAAGTGTAGTACTCTTTTTGAAAAGCAAGAGCAATATGCAAATCAACCCCTACCACGCATCTTTCTAACTTCACACCTAAAAATAGTCATCTTTTATAAATGATCTCAATGATGCCAAGTGACTAGACTTAGAGCCATAATCATGAATAATAAGATATATTTTGCCATCTTGATTCCATGCATTAACATCCACAACCAAGTCAATAATAAACTCTAACTCAGTGGCCCCAATAGTAGCATTAACAATACTAGGAATGGTTGTGTTATCCACAAAATCACTCTGAAATGTGTAGCTCAAATGTGATACATATTCCAATAAATCAACAAGAAAATGCACATTGTAAACAAACTCAATGTTGCGAATAACGGATGCGTGGTTTGCGCGTAGCGAATGGAAGAAGTTCCCTCTTTCTCTCTTTTACTCTTAAAATTACATACGACTCATGAGAAATTAAAAATAGACTAAAAGAGAAGGTAAAGTAAGATGAAGTGACACAAGATTGGGTTCAATCTCCCCCCGACATGAAGTGGCAGCTCCCTTCATGCCGTATTTATAATAATATTATGAAATCTTCTTTGCCCAAGATTTAGGCCCTTTACAATCACTCTTTGCATAAAGAGTTTGAGTGTACTGGAAAAGAGATAGAGCAATCTGAATTAATGGATGCTAGTAGTTGTGCATCCCACAACTCTCTAGAACCATTAATATTTTATTGGACATATCTTTTAAAAATCTATTTTGCTAATAAATATTTACATAGAGGCTATGCGCACGCTTTATAAGAAATAGCGGTGCGTCTAATACAATAATCCAATAATTGTCAAATAAATTCTTGAGGAAATAATCTTTAAAATGCTTGCGTGTGGCTTGCCTTTCCAATTCTCCTTGCTCTACACATCAGCTGCCAAAAATTCAAAAAATCATTTTAGAATAATAACCAACTAAATAATTGAAGCTAGCCACATAAATCAATAAATTTGGAATTCCATACAATAATTAATACACGAAGACATTAATACTCGTGTGGATAAAATGGTACCACCCACGTTCACACTTGCATCGACGCTCGGAAAGGATAGGCATCCCCATCGACCTTCCGCCTAAGACAATTCTTAGGAACGTGCCCCACATTGACAAAGAACCATTTAAGGCACTCATATCGCCAACGTACACACAAAGGAGAACCATTTAAGGCGCTCATCCCTTTGCGTAGGTGCCACCTGGCAACATACCCCTGAGGTGGGATAGCAATTGTCCTCAATTGCTATTGGCTGGATGTGGAGACAATAAATTGGAAAAAGGTCGCAAATCACGAGCATGCATCCATTGAGCTTCCTCAACAAGGTGATTGTGGAATTTGACAAGATAACGAGGATAAGTATTTACAGTTCTCATGGTCATATAGTCAACATCAAGAATTGTTTCAGGGATTAGGATTTCATGGTCATCTGCAATCAAGGGTGGTGAGTCATGAACAGGGTGAACAAGAAGAGAACCTTTGAAGGGACGTAAAAGACTAATGTGAAAAGTGTTGTGGATTTTCCAATGATGAGGTAACTCTAATTTGTAAGCATTAGGATTAATACAATGGAGAATTTTAAAAGGTCCATAGAAACGAGGAGCTAATTTTACATTCGGGTTCTTTTCTACACTATGGAGTCTACATTTTTCGACACGTTACCAAACATAATCTCCTTCTTTATAAATCATGGCTTGCCTCTTTTTATTCACTTGTTTCACATATGATTGTTGGGCCTTTGCTAGTATTTGTTTAACTTGCTCATAAATACTTGAATGATTTTGAATCCAATCATCAACACAAGGTATTTTCTAAGTTAGACAAAATGTGGGAGTTGGCAATTTGTGACCATAAACAATTTCAAACGGTGCCTTTTGTGTAGCAGTATGAGTGGCATTATTGTAAGCAAACTGTAGAAGGTGCAAATGAGTATCCCATGTGGATGGAGAGGAAATTGTGTAAGCATGGATTAAATCCAAAATTGTGCTATTTGTCCCCTCTATTTCACCGTTAGTCTCTGGATGAAATGCAGAGCTAAAATCAATCTTAGTTCCTAAGTTAGTAAACAATGTAATCCAAAAATTATTACAGAATTGAGGATCTCGGTCGAACACAATAATTTTCGGCAATCCATGGTGCACAAAAATATGCTTGAGAAATAAGTTAGCGGCTTGTGCAGATCTTAAGGTCTTTTTACAAGCAATGAAGTAAGCTTGCTTACTAAATCTATCAACTATGGTCCATATCATATTATTCTGTGAAGAAGTTTGTGGTAAATCTGTAATGGTCCATAGAAATCTGCTCCCAAGGTGAATTAGGGATAGGTAATGGAAGTAATAAACCATATGACTTACCGTGATGTCTTTTTATGCGTTGACATATAATGTAGTCAGAAACAAAATTAGAGACATCATATTGCATATTTGGCCAGAAAAAATCTTCATGTAAATTTCTAAGTGTGGAGATAATAACACGATGTCCATAAAAGTTATTAGTAGGGATCCATTGATTGTTAGATAAATTTACCCAAACATTATGACAATCGGGATCTTGAAAGATAAGTATTTTTCATTGTGTCTAATGAAGAAGTAGAAATGACAAAAATATTGTTTAATGATGGCATACAGCTAAGTGCATCAACTACTACATTTTCCTTACCTGGTTGATATTGAATGAGTGGATGAAAAGATTGAATAAATGATGCCCACTGTATGTGTCTATTAGATATTTGTGGTTGTGACAATAAATATTTAATACTCTACTGATCGGTTTTAATCATAAACATTAAATAATGCTTTCATATGCACAATGCATGAACTACGGCTAATAATTCTTTGTCATATATACTATATTTAACTTCAGAAGGTTTCAATTTACAACTAGAGTATGCTATAGGGTGATTGTCTTGCATCAATACTACACCAATGCCAGAACCACTTGCATCAGATAACCACAAGAAAGAATGGTCTATTGAAATCAGGTAACTGCAAAACTGGTGCGTGTGAGAGTGCATGCTTAAGTATTTCAAACGATCGTTGTTGGATGTCGCCCCAATGGTAAACAAGATCTTTCTTTAACAAAAGAGTTAACAGTAAAGCAAGCAATGACAAGTTTCTAACAAATTTTCAATAAAAGCTAGCTAGTCCTAGAAATGAACGAACTTCATGTATATTTTTAGGTGTTGGCCAAGACTTAATTGCTTCAATTTTACGTGGATCTACGTGTATGCCTTTGGCAGACACAATATGACCTAAATATTCTATTTCAGATTGAAAGAAAGAACTTTTCAGTGTTAGCATATAGATTGTTTTGTTTTAATAAACTAAACACTAAAGATAAATGTTCTTCGTGTTTCTTTTTTAGTTTTGCTGAAAACAAGAATGTCATCGAAAAAGACTATTACACAATGCTGAAAATGTAAAAATATTCTATTCATCATTCTACTAAATATAGCTGGTGCGTTAGTAAGTTCAAAGGGCATTACCAAGAATTCATAATGTCCAAATTGTGTACGAAAAGCTGTCTTAAAAATGTCAGAAGTAGACATACAAACTTGGTGATATCCTGATTTTAAATCAATTTTACTAAACACTGTTGCTCCTTGTAATTTATCTAGAAGGTCATCTATTCTAGGTATTGGATACCTATTTTTAACTATTAAGATCATTGGAGACTATTGTGAAAGGGATGTAAGCTACTATACAAAAGCTACTTCCATCTAGATTAATTTATATAGATTAGTAACATTCTATTTTATACAAAAAGCTATTTCTAAATTTGCACAGTGGTGTTTACAAACTAACAACAATTTGTTCTTTCTTTACATAAACTTTATGTTTTAAAATCTATTCTGGAATACCATGAGATGTGGGTTTAGAATCACAAGAAAACCAAAACATGCAATAATAAAATTATGTCAAAAACATTAAAATAGACATTTGACAATTGCAATATTTATGCCCCATCCAAGGAACAATGCAAGGCTTGAGTCAACAAGCTAAGTGGGAGCAAAGAATTAGGTTGTTTTAGGATCTCTACCCTAAGTATTAGTCTCACACAGAAAGAAAGTTCTCCAATGTTTCTACACTTGCTGTTCAAGGTTTTGAAGTCTATTTTTACAAGGACATGGTGAGGTTATACTTTGCAATTGTCTGCCTATATAGCGATATTATAGATGTGTTACAGTTTGCTATGAAATATAATACAATTATTGCACTCTTTTTTATCCAAACTTCTTGGACAAATAAAGACCTCACCAGAATGTCACTATTAGAACACCTAATGTCACTACAATCTGCAATACAACTTATTAGCATAGGAGCAAAGGCTAAGGCCTAACAATAGAAGGAAGACCTCCTAGAATGATTACTATGTAAAAGTTAAATCATCGCTAGTTCTTCGATCACAAAATGCACTGTTCCATTGAGCTTGAAGACTACCACAAACTTGGTTGGTGTCCAAGCTAAAAACATGCACATCCCAATTTATCACAACAAAATTCATAAGTGGCTAGCTTGATAGACTTTGTCAAATGTTCACAAACTCCTCATAAAAGCACAAGCACAATAGAAGAAATAAAACATATAAGTATAAATTTAAAATTTTACCTTGCAAGAACTTTTAGAAGAGGAGAATTGGAGGGCAAGGCAAGGTGGAGGAAGATGGAGGAGGAGGATTTGAAGAAGAAGATGGAGGCAAGGCAAGGCTAGATGGGTCATTGGAAGAAGGTGGAGGAGGAGGAGCCAAAGAAGAAGATGGAGGTGAGGTAGGGCTAGAGAAAGATGGACAACTTGGGGGGGATGGAGGAGGAGGAGGAATCTCCATATGGACAAGTCTATAGGAGATAGAGGAGGAGGAGGAGTCTGTGTATAGAGAAGTCAAAGATGATGGAGGAGCAGGAGTTCAAAGAAGGAAATGAAAAAGATGTGGAGTAGTCAAAGGAGATGGAAGTGAAGAAGATGCAACATTATGCAGTAGTCAGAGATGGAGTTTGGGCTCGAAGATGCCATGCTCTCTCCCGCTTTTTTCTTTTTTTCTCTATGGTCTATACTCTTTAGACCTGAAATCATTCTTTAGTCTTTACATGAATTGAAAAAATCTACACTTTCGATGCTACTTGCCCTGCCCATTCTATCCATCCCGATTTCCAAGTGCATTGCCTAGCCACCATAGGCTATTAACACCTAATAAATAATATTTTGTCACCAAATATTCTTCTAATCTATCTCACACTCTTGATCATCAATAATTATGCATGTCAACTATCAAGCTGTGATTTATGCCTCATAACTCACGAGTCATAAGTCTTTAATCATTTAAATTTATATATTAAATAATTATCATAATAATTAACAATTATATTGATGATACATGCCATTTAAAAATATTCCATGAATATAATATAAAATTTTAATTTTAATATTTGATCAATATTTACATTTATTTATTGGTTTAAATATTATTTTACATGCAAATAATTTTTATCTCCATTTTTATGAAATTCTGTGAAAATTGCTTCGTACACTACAATAATAAAAATGGATGAATAAGAATAGGTTTACACCAAAGAACTAGTTGAGGGCCATGTACCATAGATAGAAGATATTAGCACTCCATGTTGTTGGTAAGGGTACATGTAAACTGATGCCTTTTTTAAATATAATGTGGTGATAATTGTATTAAATATCAAAAAGAATATGAGAATCCATGAATGTTTACAAAAGTGGCCTTAGCCACGAATACCTTTCAAAAATAAGGATGACATTATGTGTATAGAGTCTTTAGGCTAGTTTCTTTTGGGCTATCTTAAAGATATGGCCATGTTTCCTCAAAAACATAAACATTGCTAAGATATCCCTCTTGACCAAATTTACTAGGCTCTTTCACACATATCTTACTTTCCTTCCTCACATCAGAATTTGATTGCGATCGTTCCAAATATGTTTGAGCAACACCATCCTAACAATGTTTTAGAGCTTTAGTTTTTCCTTATCATGGCTCCCTATGTCCCAACCAAGGCTGTTCAAAGTTTAACTAAGACATTCAAATCTGCTGAGCTAAACCACTACTCTAGCTTCCTCTAAACCGCCACGATTTCCTTGCATGTCTAGAATAGATACTTGACTATCTCTTCTTGTGTAGCACAGAATACATAGTTAGTGCTGACTCTCCTTATTTGTGTAATTCTATCTTTTGTAGGCAGTTTCCTGGCCACCGCCTTCCATAAAAGAAGGTTAAGTTGTCTAGTAGGATAAACCCAATGTTGTTTACTCCCCTTCTCACAAACACATACACACAATACCTTCCTCATTATGTATACCCTAAAACTTAAACTCATTTCCCTTAAATTGTTAAAATGTTATAACGTATGTAGTAATATGGTTGCTTGTTGCCTTGTGTCCTAAACATTTGACTTGAGGATTCACACACACACTCTCTCTCTCTCTCCACATTCCTTGCTAACTTTATCTTGCAAAATTGTAACTTGTTGCTTGTAATATACTAATGGCACACTCGTGTACACCCACAAAAATATGTGTCAAGGTGCATGTATAATGTATACACACACACACACACACACTCTCTCTCTCTCTCTCTCTCTCTCTCTCTCTCTCTCTCTCTCTCTCTCTCTCTCTCTCTCTCTCTCTCTCTCTCTCTCTCTCTCTCTCTCTCTCTCTCTCTCTCTCTCTCTCTCTCTCTCTCTCTCTCTCTCTCTCTCTCTCTCTCTCTCTCTCTCTCTAACTAATAGTATTTTGTAGATCTATTAATACATCTATCAAAAGGTCAAACGTAAATAAAGTAATCCACATTATGAACATACTTTGATTCATTCAGGTAATGTGTCCAATTGTTACATCCATTCCTACAATAATATGATTTTGAAAAAACAATTTGATCCATCTAGGACACATCCAATTGTTACATTCATCCCTACAATAGTATGATTGTGGTACAATAGATCTATGTACTCATTTAGCCTTGATTGAATTTTATCCTTACATTTCCCTTTTTACCCTTAATTTTTATTCATATGACCCATTCTTCATCTCTTTTTTTCTTTAAGCCATCAATTTTCCCTCCAAATTTATACCCAAAAATAGTGTGAAAGGATCCATGCCAAACTTGTTTGGTGGGCCTATTGATGAGTTAGTCATCACATCCCTTAACTATTAGAGTTTACATCTCAATGGGTAGAAGGGAGCCTTCATCCATGTTGTAATTCAAAAGTTCTTGTGAGTGCAACTTGATTAAGTATTGTCTTCATTACATTTCATTGAGCACTTAGTTACTTTAAGTAGTAAACTCAAGCATGTAGTGCTCTCTCTCTCTCCCCCTCTCTCTCTCTCTCATGTATATGCAAAATGTATGTAAAATCTTATGAAGATTGAGGTGATATATTAATAATTGATAGATATCCTCATGTATTTTGTGCTCAAAATATAGATACCATGAATCATTGTAGGATAAAGACATGATATGATGACTTTATTTTTTTTACATGTTAGCAAACTTTAGAAGAGTAAGAAGGGGTTTAGGAGAGCAGGGAGAGATTATACAAGTTTCAAATAATCCAATGCACACATGAGCTACATTCCACAACTTTTGCACATTAACAAACAAAATGAGAGAGTAGAACAAACAACATACCTCCTTTTGGGAATTAAAAAACCATTGAAAATTTGGAGTGAAAATTGGGTTTACGAGCCTAGTTTGGACACAAATATCTTCTATTCTATTAAGAATTGGATCAAACACATAACTAGAGAGTTGAGCTTATAGACATTTCTACAAAACATCTACTTATGAGACTCACACTAAATTTTGAGCAAGAACATGTCAAAAATATGTCTTGAGTTGGATAGGACACTAACTTTCTAGTAAATTTTGCAACATTTTGAGTTTTGTAGAAAATTTGAATAGAATTATCTTATAACCTATGCATATTTAGTCAAAACCATGTCTAATACAAGTTATAGATCTTTGTACAAGCTAAAACTTTCTTTTTTTAAAGCATGCTCTAATTCCAAATGGATTGAAATATATATTGGCAGAAAATTAGGTGTATAAGATTAGTTTAAACTTTGAAATTTTACCAAGTCTGAGTTAGTTAGAAGGCCTACTTTGAAGCAAGATAACTTGTTTTGCATGTAGAACCAAGTCAATATGATAATTAGAGAGTTGTAAATAACAAAAGTTTTTACAAATCATCGTCTTATGATAGGTTGCTAAACCTGAAGATAACATTAGCACAATAGGGACTAAAGTGGGTTGGAAGACAATTTCATGTCTACTGCTATAAAATATGCCTTCAAGGTCACTTTAAGTCTAAAGTAACTCACTAAATATTTAGAAGTTGCAAAGAGTATGTCTAATAACAAATGTAGATCACACTAAGGGTTGAAACTTTTGTAGTTACATTATTCTCAAATTATGAACCAAGAGAAAGTTAAATTACTTGGAAGGCACCTATGTAAGAAGACTTTGAAGTGAAATATATACAACAATTTGATGACTTGTTATTGTGGATCCCACAGTTGATTCGATGCTTCCATGAATGAATGACCACGTAAGATTCAATGAAAGAGGCCATATTATAGGCTTTGTTTTAAGCCTTGATAGGGATTTCATATTTAGGTCACATTTTTAAAAAGACGAATGCAATGGATTTAATGGAAGCTTAAATAGTAAAAGCTTAGAGGTGTACTTTAAGGTCCTCAAATCATTTACAAACACAAAGAAAGTAAAGCATGCATTTTCCAAAGCTATAAATAATACTGAAATCATGTTTAAATAAGTTTTCCTAATAAAGAAAAACTTAGCACATCTCTCTCATAAAGATCATTGAGTTATTCATGCATGGCTTTCCAATAGAAAATGATTTAATGGAGAGTTTCTCGTTTCCAAAAGCAAAATCGATGAAAGTTAGGGAGATTTGCCTTTTCCCCACTCTAAAGATTTGGGGGTAAAGAAGCCTATACCTAATGGTCCATGTATTCATTACACTAATAGTACCCACACACCTGTACACTACAGGTGGGAGGTGCCCATCACTGTCACGCCATTCTTTATTCTTTCAGTGACATTTGAATAAGGAAAGGCCATACAATGTCTCTCTCTCTTACTCCCTTGCTCCACCTACCATAGCTCTTAATTCAAGGAGCTTCTTCATCCTTTGCTTCAACCCAAATTCAAAGCTTCAACTCAAGGTTTCATGGCAACAATTGTTTCTCCCTCTAAAGGTATGCATTGGGTCTTTCTTTCTTTTAACTTATTCCAGCTTACTCTATGCTTATTGTGGAGCTTCCCAAGGCTTAACGCTGAGCCTTGTTGAGTACTTATTGAGCTTAGGAGAAATCATTTTATCCATTTTGAGTAGATGCAGAGCATATTGTAGAAGTCATGGATAGCTATAGTGGCTTGACAACACTATTATATTGTAGAAGTCATGGATAGCTATAGTAGCTTGACAACACTATTATATTGTAGAAGTCATGGATAGCTATAGTAGCTTGACAACACTATTATATTTTGGCCATAACTTTTGCAAACGATATCAAATTTAGACATTTTGTAGCTAGAAATGAAGAGCAAAACGAGAGCTAAAAATTTAGACACTTATAGAGTTGATTCTATTTAGTTTTCTATTATCTATTTCACATAGAATAATTTTGTTTTGGGTGGGTCATCGACACTCACAGGATTGCTCTGCGGCTTGAGGCTCATCCACCATCCAAGCTCGAGGCTCATCATGCATATGCTCCTGCAAACTGCCCGAGGTCACACGCTCATGCAAACTGCTCGAGGTCACACACTCCTGCAAACTACCCAATGCCTAAATGACCGTCGAGCACCACTAAATGGTGAAGGTAGAGACTACAGGCAAGTTGTGACACTGCTGCTGCGAATTAGGGGGGGCATCTTATTGATCCCAGAGCTTGCAGGTAGCAAAGGTTGTTGATCATGTGTTTTACTTATCTTCATTGAGCCTTTTTATGGTACTTTCCATTGTCATTGGACTAGCATGGAATTTCCTTATAGAGTAGTGTCCATGTATGATGTATGTATTTAGAAAATTAAGAGAGAAAGTGGAAATCAGATGTACAAGAACATTGGACTAGCTTGGAATTTCCTTATAGGGTACTGACCATGAATGATGTATGATTTAGATAATTAAGAGGGAGAGTGGAAAGTGGAAATTAGAGTAGTGTCCAAATGATGTGATATGTAAAATGTATCTAAATTGCCACTTATGTAGAGTAGTGTGCGTGTGATGTATATGTGGTGTATGTGTTGGTAGAAGAATAGCCTTTATGAAAACAAGAAGTTGAAAAATAGTAAACTTTCACATTATCATGATACATTTTTTGATTCCCTATCTAAAAAATTACTTTAAAACATGTTGCACCCACATGAAATTTCCTTGGAAAATGGTAAATTGGGTTGTTCTAACATGATACATTACATCAAGATAATAGTAAAACATAACAAATATCTTGTAATATCAATGACTTGTACTAAGAAGTCCAAATTCTCATAAGGATTTATAACCAACTTGATGATATGGATCAAGTTTCCCTTTTAACTATTACTTTCATAAACTTTTTGAACCTAGATTGTGTAAAACATAAAGAGTCATTCACCTAACATCATGACTTGGTGCAATCCATCAACTATACAATCTTGACGCATTATGTTTTTGTCTAGAAGAACATTTATTTGATTGCCAACATCAAGTTCATTTATAATTCACCTATGTTTTGAGGCATTCAATTAAATCTATTTCAACTAATCAAGTTATTTACATCAATCATGTATGTTTTGGTTCAAAGAATCAAAGTTACTATGTTATGGTTCAAAGTATAACATAGTAAAACTCTTTGGATGTGAACTTGCTATGTTTATGAGTTGTTGCTATAGGATAAACAACTTAAAGAATGTAGCATTTCAACAAGAAAAGTAATTTATAGAAAGAGGTAGGAAAGCTATAGAAGGTATGTAAGCAACGTTTGTTTAAATAGCACACAATATGACTATAAGTTGTGCATCTTTTACCTTTTTCACTTGAAAATTTATTTGCCTAGGACCTAGAAGTAAACCCAGAATTGAAAGTATGGCTTCTAAGGATAGTAAAACAGTTGAAGCATGAGTGTGCCATGGATTATGATTCTTGTTTATGATAGTGGTTTATTGTGATTTAACATTGATTCCTCTCTTCTTTTGTGCTTGACCTTTGGTTTGTTGGGGTTTTAAGGCTAATCATTCGCTTATCTTGTGTAACATGAATTGTCACATTTTTTCAAGTCTAGGGTTGATAGACACTTGGTTATGGCACCATGCACGAGGGGTCAATCCTCACAAGCTCGGCCCCAACAAGACCCTCCACACACCATGCACGAGGGGTCAATCCTCACAAGCTCGGCCCCAACAGGACCCTCCATGCACACAATCAAATAGGACTATAAGTTTCATTTATCTTTCGATTTGTACTTTCAATGGATTGTATCAATTTGTAATGAGTTCTTGAGGGGTTCTTCCAATTGTTTTTTTTAGGTGGCATTACCTTCTCAGCCTAGCTATGAAAGCCACAATGAGCATGTTGCACCCCTGCCACATGATGATGGTGCCATCTTCGAGAATCACTCACTAGTAAGAGTTTTGCAATACCATGAATTGTGTTCGATGGCATTATGGCGCTCTCTAAGATTTTGGCATTGTGATGTGGTGGCCACTCCACTACGCATGTGCTTGCTTAGGGTCAAGCACCATATGTGGAGATCACTCTCCCTGATGGCTCTCAAGTCCGACAATGCCGTGCTGACATCCTTTGCCCAAAGAGACATGTGAACATGAAGAGGAGGGTCATCATGGTTGTCTACTTGAGGGATGAGCATGGCATCCATATAGATATTCCTCGGCGAAAGATTGGTCGCCCTGTTGGTACCACACACACTCGTGTTGTTGTTGATGCATGACTTCGCCAGGCCGAGACTCGTTTTGGAAACTTGGAGAGAAAATTAGAGCTTGCATGCAAGAAGTATGAGAGAGGACAATATGCAAGAGCAAGACACTTATGGGACTTGCTAGAGGAGGAGGAGCGTACCATGACACAAGAAGAGTTCATAGTTGCTTTTGTGAAAAGGGTCATGGACTAGTACAATTCAAAGAAAGAGCATTGCATCCAGCACACACAAAAACATATTGCCGAGGGATATGATAAGCATGCGAGTATCTAATCTTTATTCTCTTATGAGCAATGCAATATTTTGGTTTAATTATCTCACATTTATTTTAATGCATGTTTAAAAATGACTTAGGTGTGGCATAGAGACAACCCCACACTAGAGAACTTGAGGGATTGGCTATGGTGGGGCTGCCTATGGTGAGGGTGATGCCATCAACCATCACCATGAGTCGGAAGTACAGGAGCAGAACTTCCAAATGGAGGTAGATGATTTGTAGCATGGACTTGCCACTGGTGGTGAAGACATGGCTCCTTAAGTTAGTGTTTATTGTTGATGTTTGTGGAGAATTTTGAGAAATATGTGGCTTGTGAGACTTGGATCATGAACTATTTACTTATATTTCCCCTAAACATTGGGATTGCAGGTCGATAGGACAAAGCTATTCATGTCCTATCTTCCCTCACCTGAATCACCTGCACCTATTTCCATCACTATTTCCTCCCCTCATGGGATTATTAGCCCCGCATCACATTGTGTGTATATGATTGGCAGTGGCATGATAAATGTTACGAAGAATGGGTCTCCTATCAGGACGAGGGGCCAAAAAATGCTCCATCAAGGTATGTTCATATCACTTCGTATGTTTGTCATTGCATATGTTGGTTCTATGTGAAAGCATAATGGAGGATTTGCATTTTAGGTTGGAGAGTTGTGTGCACACCGACCTTGTGGCATCATGGTCGAGGCTGCATGTTCATGTTGACAAGGCCTTGAATGATGCCTTGCTTCTCCCGAAAGAGGCATCAACACACAAGTTGAATCTATTTTCCATAGGAGTAGTGTATTGAGCAATATGTGGTATTGAGGGTTTAGGGTAATATCATAGTTCACATTACTAATGATAGTTTTGGTTCTAGATGGATGGAGCATGTACTTCGGAGACAGCGCACACATGACGTTGCTTTGTCGATAGTTTGTGGTATTAGTACTTGTCCATGATTGAGGAGCATGACACCGTGGCACTAAAGAATTACTTTGACGGCACTAATCCCACAAGAGCCACTTTTATTTTCTTTCAAGTGGTTTTGAGGTTTGTATGGCATGCGACAAAATTGTTATTTGCAAGGGACTTCCGCTTGATCTTGATGGCATGACATGCATTCTTGTTATGTTGTAGGTTACACTGGAGCATGTTCATTGTCTACAATCCTAGACTCAAAAGGGTTGAGAAATTGTCTAATGATCGAGGTGCCATCTTATACCTCGATTCATTGGGGTGCACTGATCCCATGGAATGCTTGCCCCTCATATATAGGTACACTGAACCCACCCAACCCCATATGCATGTGTGGATTGTGATGTTTTTCCATGTATTTCTTTTTTATCACTCGTGTGTATGTGTTTCAGGGCTGTGTATGCATTGTCTAGGCGTTGCACAGACGTGGAATGTGCCAACATGTTGTTAAAAGTGGATCAAATGAAGCTTGTACACATAAAGATTGTACTTTATGAACATCACATACGGGTCGCCCATGGTTTAGGGATTAGGGTTAAAGGCCCATCTAACCTTCTTGTTGTGCTTTGCTATAACTAGGCCCCTCAACAAACAAGTGTAGTGGACTGCAGGTTCTACATGATGGCTTACATGAGAAGCATAATCGAGGGTGGGGTGATTGGAAATCCACTGAAGTACTGGGTAAGAAATTCTCAAGTTAAGCAAAAATGGGTTTTGGTTTTTTGGGCATTTCTAAGAATTGTGGGTTGCCTCTTACAGTTTAGGAGAAGATGGTTCAATGCCAAGTACGTGTAATTGACCAAGGAAGACCTTTGCAAGTGGGCTCTTACTATGTTGGAGTGGTAGTTGATTTATAGTAGACATTGTGGGTAGTGGACTCTCTATGGATACTATCTTGTTTCAGAGTATGCATTGTCATGTTGCTACACACACATTGTGTAAAAAAATCTAGAGTGTGGCTTCCTTTTAGATTTAGAGAGGCAATGCCACTTTAGGCATTAGTGTTAGTGTCCATGGTTCAAAATATTAGATTTTTTTTGGACAAGCTTTTAGCCAATTTTTGATATTCTAGATATTAT